>NW_024386332.1:0-38587 GCF_016835505.1 Polypterus senegalus | reverse complement strand
GGTCCGTGTCGGTTGAGCGGATCGCGCCCGGAGCAGGCGCTTGTGACTCAGCCTGAGTAAGAGAGCGGACGCAGCACCTTAAATTTTCGTCTTTTTCCCTTGGAATCGATCTTCAACAATGTTCATTGTCTGTAGAAAATAATGCAGAATTTTCCCCGGTAAACGGCTTGTTGTCTGTTAAGCAATTCCACGTGAAAGATTTCGCAATTTACACTTGAAGAATTATACCTGTAAATTTTGGTGCACTCTGATCCTGTACTCGTTCAAGAATACAATATGAGAAGAAAATGTGCCGAATTTACCTTTTAAAACTCCTATCTACCAGGTATCTGAGCTTGTAAGCAGGCAGAATTCAGTGAAAGGGAACGTATTTTTCCATTCTTCCCTGTTTTACCCCAGGGCAACATCCCAAATATTGTTTTCAGTGAAGTTGATTTACTGATGTAACCGTGAGAATATTTCACTTCAACCACGAATTTTTCGAATTAAGGAGTTTATGCCTCGAGTCTAGGAAGCTAGGTCATGAACAATATTACCTGTCAATATGCATGCGTTTACGTTTCTATCAACGTATGTATGGAAAGAAATATGGAAAGATCTTTGGATTCCTTTGCATTGTGTGTTTTTTTTAATGGTGTTTAACCAATGGCAGCAGCATTGCGAACTGTCTGAAAAACGATTTTCTAGGGAGTGTGTTTGTGTGTGTTGATTTGTCAGTAAATATGACCTGTCGATGGAAAATTACTTTCAACGTTGGTGAGAATGTTTCCTAAGCAAAAGACAGCAAAGGTAAAGGAAAATGTGTTTTAATTGTTAGAGAAAGTAATCATTACTAGAGATGTCAAAGTCAGTCAGTCATTGTCCAACCCGCTATATCCTAACACAGGGTCAGGGTCTGCTAGAGCCAATCCCAGCCAGCACAGGGATCAAGGCAGGAACAAAACCCGGCAGGGCGCCAGCCCACCGCAGAAAGAACAGACAATGTCTCAGAAATTGTAAACGAGATTTCATTATGTTATGAAAAACTTCAACATTGAAATATTTGTTCTTGTAAATAGAAAAGGCACTAGAGTGTTATTGGAGGTATGTGGAAGAGATTGACAAAAGTCGACAAGGTCGACAGCATAATATCTGTTCTAAAGGTAAAGTCAAGAAATGAAGAACTAGCTAAACTGCAAATCATCCAAGCACATGTTTAAATTTCAAGCACCAGAGTTTTGAATTTTTTTTCATTCCTGCCCTATTCTTAACATGAACGAATGTTAATAGGAGAAGAGCAATGAGCACTCATTCGTTCTGAATACTCAGTTGAACGTAGCAGCACTGTCAGAGAGCTGCAGCCTTTGCAGCAGTCATCAAGCAAAAAGAAAGGAAAACTGGACAAGGCACAAGATCATATCTCAGCAAATGCACACACTCACTTAAGTCAATTTGGCTACGCTCAATTCACAAAAACTTAATGTGCATGGACTGGGAGGATACCCACAGGTACAAGGATTGAACACGGATATTCCTTGCAAGCAGAAAACCAGAAGGCCAGCTCCTGCTCTCTTATTTGAAGTGGCACAGATAGCCAGTGCTCCACCATTCCAACACAGAGGAAGATCAAATAAGTGCATGTTGTAGTTGGGAGGACAGAGGGTTCGACCCTGCTGACTGAGAGCTCCTGGTTTGTGGGCAGTAGGAAACCTAGCTTCACCGTCAGAAAATATTATTGTGTTTTTCTCCAGGCACACAGTTTCTTTTTTTTTTTTTTTCATTTTGTTGCTGTTTGTTTTCTGTTTTGAAAAAATCTTGCCGCTAAGGTACTTCAGCAACTCCATACAGGATGAGACTCCGTGCGGGCACAGAGCGTTCCTTCTTGACCACTGCTGGAAAATTCATTTCTGGACACCATGATCCCAAGATGAATTAATCACGGAATTTTAGTAGTGCCGATTTCTTTAGTCATGGATACAATGTACTATCAACTGTAGTTTCTTTCATCTAGTCCCTTAACCCGGAGCCAGACCTTCGGCATCTCTTTCGTACATTTCCCTTTTTTATGAACCCATTTCAGGGTTGTTACTAGTGGAGCGTGCTGTTGGTGCGGGCTGGGGTTTACTGCGATTTGGTCCTCTACTGCATTGTCCACACCGATCTTACCATGCATATAGGAGCCCAGCACAATATATCAAATACCAGATATACTATTTCTCAACTCGGAAGAATTTAACACTGAACTCATTTGTGAATTGGAAAATACATATGTTCCTTCTAGCCGATTGATCCAGTTTTCATTAATATCACAGGGATGGCTCTGCAAATACCTACAATTTTACACTTAAGGAAAGAAACAGCTTGCATGGAGATGACAAGTCTGCAAATTAAACTCTTTGAAAATTGTTAATGATTAATTTGATGAGTAAATGAAAATAATGCAAATTATCATTGGAAGTTTTTCATCACGGTGGCACAGTGGTAGCGCTGCTGCTCAGCAGTTAGGAGACCCGGTTTCGCTTCCCGGTCCTTCTGTTGGAGTTTGCATGTTCTCCCGTTCGCGGGGTTCCTCCTGGTGCTCCGTTTTTCCTACAGTCCAAAGACATGAAGTTAGGTGCACGGGCGATTCTCAATTGTGCTCGGTGTGTGTCCTGTGGTGGGCTGGCAAAATGCCTGGGGTTTGTTTCCTGCCTTCTGACCTGTGTTGCTGGGATTGGCTCCAGCAGACCTCGTGGCCCTGTATTTGATTCAGCGGGTTAGAAAATGGATGGATGGAATATACTGATAAATGGATCGCATAATATCCATTCCTTGGAGTCAAAATTAAGCCGCATGGAAATTTTCAAAGTATTTGCAGAATCGAGCACCACTTGTCTATATACAAAATACTTCCGTGTCTTATTAAAGAATCCTTCGATGATTGATTTTAGGAAAAATGTATGTCTTTTTTTCTAATGTAAGTGGTCCACATTTGCTAGAATCAGGCGCAACGCCTAAGGATTCACCAAAAAGGGTCAGGCCATGTGAAAAAAAAGAGCTGTAATGATAAAAATCTATATAAAAAATAAAGAATGAATATAGAAATTCAAAACTGTAAACACCTCAGAAGAACGAAATACCTATACTTAAAGGTAATGTTTACACAGAAGAAGAAAATGGTATGCGCCTTGCGTGTACTGTACATTAAGTGGCTGAGGTTAACTAAGGCACGTGCGTACTTTTTTACAGCAGAGAGCAAATGAGTCTGTGAGTCGGAGGGCTTTTGTGGGAGTTTTACGTTTGTATCTGAAACTCTAAAGCAAGTGAACTGCAATTTGTAGGGTGTGTTTTGCGCGAAATTGATTAGGCTTCTATCAGACTTTTGCAAAGCAGCCCTTTGTTGCTGGTGGTTAGCATTTTTCTCAGTGAAAGCAATTAGCTGCATGTTACAGGCCCGGCTGCGCAACTCCTATTATTCCTCGTACACCGTGAAGAACGAGCGAAGCTTAGCTTCGAGAACAGCACTCGCAAAGCCAGACTTCGCCGGACGCGGTGGCGCGTGTCTGTAATCCTGGCTTCGGGAGGCTGAGGTTGAAGGATCGCTTGAGCTCAGGGCCCTGGTGGCAGTAGCCTGTGTCGATCGGGTGTCCGAGCTAAGTTCGGCATCGATATGGTGCTCCTGGGGAGCCCGGGCTGCCAGGTCGTTTAAGGAGGGCGAACCGGCCCAGGTCGGAAACGGAGCAGGTCAAAGTCCCGTGTCGGTCAGTAGCGGGATCGCGCCCGTGAGCAGGCGCTGTGACTCAGCCTGAGTAAGAGAGCGGACGCAGCCTCTAAATTTTCGTCTTTTTTCCTTGAATCGATCTTCAACAATGTTCATTGTCTGTAGAAAATAATGCAGAATTTTCCCGGTAAACGGCTTGTTGTCTGTTAAGCAATTCCACGTGAAAGATTTCGCAATTTACACTTGAAGAATTATACCTGTAAATTTTGCGTGCACTCTGATCCTGTACTCGTTCAAGAATACAATATGAGAAGAAAATGTGCGAATTTACCTTTTAAAACTCCTATCTACCAGGTATCTGAGCTTGTAAGCAGGCAGAATTCGTGAAAGGGAACGTATTTTTTCCATTCTTCCCCTGTTTTACCCCAGGGCAACATCCCAAATATTGTTTTCAGTGAAGTTGATTTACTGATGTAACCGTGAGAATATTTCAATTTCAACCACGAATTTTTCGAATTAAGGAGTTTATGCCTCGAGTCTAGGAAGCTAGGCATGAACAATATTACCTGTCAATATGCATGCTTTACGTTTCTATCAACGTATGTATGGAAAGAAATATGGAAAGATCTTTGGATTCCTTGCATTGTGTGTTTTTTAATGGTGTTTAACCAATGGCAGCAGCATTGCGAACTGTCTGAAAACGATTTTCTAGGGAGTGTGTTTGTGTGTGTTGATTTGTCAGTAAATATGACCTGTCGATGGAAAATTACTTTCAACGTTGGTGAGAATGTTTCCTTAAGCAAAAAGACAGCAAAGGTAAAGGAAAATGTGTTTTAATTGTTAGAGAAAGTAATCATTACTAGAGATGTCAAAGTCAGTCAGTCATTGTCCAACCGCTATATCCTAACACAGGGTCACGGGGTCTGCTAGAGCCAATCCCAGCCAGCACAGGGATCAAGGCAGGAACAAACCTCGGCAGGGCGCCAGCCCACCGCAGAAAGAACAGACAATGTCTCAGAAATTGTAAACGAGATTTCATTATGTTATGAAAAACTTCAACATTGAAATATTTGTTCTTGTAAATAGAAAAGGCACTAGAGTGTTATTGGAGGTATGTGGAAGAGATTGACAAAAGTCGACAAGGTCGACAGCATAATATCTGTTCTAAAGGTAAAGTCAAGAAATGAAGAACTAGCTAAACTGCAAATCATCCAAGCACATGTTTAAATTTCAAGCACCAGAGTTTTGAATTTTTTTCATTCCTGCCCTATTCTTAACATGAACGAATGTTAATATGAGAAGAGCAATGAGCACTCATTCGTTCTGAATACTCAGTTGAACGTAGCAGCACTGTCAGAGAGCTGCAGCCTTTGCACAGTCATCAAGCAAAAGAAGGAAAAACTGGACAAGGCACAAGATCATATCTCAGCAAATGCACACCACTCACTTAAGTCAATTTGGCTACGTCAATTCACAAAACTTAATGTGCATGGACTGGGAGGATACCCACAGGTACAAGGATTGAACACGGATATTCCTTGCAAGCAGAAAACCAGAAGGCCAGCTCCTGTCTCTCTTATTTGAAGTGGCACAGATAGCCAGTGCTCCACCATTCCAACACAGAGGAAGATCAAATAAGTGCATGTTGTAGTTGGGAGGACAGAGGGTTCGACCCTGCTGACTGAGAGCTCCTGGTTTGTGGGCAGTAGGAAACCTAGCTTCACCGTCAGAAAATATTATTGTGTTTTTCTCCAGGCACACAGTTTCTTTCTTACTTTTTTTCATTTTGTTGCTGTTTGTTTTCTCTGTTTTGAAAAAATCTTGCCGCTAAGGTACTTCAGCAACTCCATACAGGATGAGCACCCGCTGCGGCACAGAGCGTTCCTTCTTGACCACTGCTGGAAAATTCATTTCTGGACACCATGATCCCAAGATGAATTAATCACGAGAATTTTTAGTAGTGCGATTTCTTTAGTCATGGATACAATGTACTATCAACTGTAGTTTCTTTCATCTAGTCCCTTAACCGGAGCCAGACCTCGCATCTCTTTCGTACATTTCCCTTTTTATGAACCCATTTCAGGGATGTTACTAGTGGAGCTGCTGCTGTTGGTAGCGGGCTGGGGTTTACTGGGATTTGGTCCTCTCTACTGCATTGTCCACACCGATCTTACCATGCATATAGGAGCCCAGCACATATATCAAATACCAGATATACTATTTCTCAACTCGGAAGAATTTAACACTGAACTCATTTGTAGAATTGAAAATACATATGTTCCTTCTAGCCGACTGATCCAGTTTTCATTAATATCACAGGGATGGCTCTGCAAATACCTACAATTTTACACTTTAAGGGAAAGAAACAGCTTGCATGGAGATGACAAGTCTGCAAATTAAACTCTTTGAAAATTGTTAATGATTAATTTGATGAGTAAATGAAAATAATGCAAATTATCATTGGAAGTTTTTCATCACGGTGGCACAGTGGTAGCGCTGCCTCGAGTTAGGAGACCGGTTCGCTTCCCGGTCCTTCGTGTGTGGAGTTTGCATGTTCTCCCGTGTCTGCGTGGGTTCCCTCCTGGTGCTCCGTTTTTTTCCCACAGTCCAAAGACATGGAAGTTAGGTGCACGGGCGATTCTCAATTGTGCTCGGTGTGTGTCCTGTGGTGGGCTGGCAAAATGCCTGGGTTTGTTTCCTGCCTTCTGACCTGTGTTGGCTGGGATTGGCTCCAGCAGACCCCCGTGGCCCTGTATTTGATTCAGCGGTTAGAAATGGATGGATGGAATATACTGATAAATGGATCGCATAATATCCATTCCTTGGAGTCAAAATTGCTGCATGGAAATTTTCAAAGTATTTGCAGAATCGAGCACCACTTGTCATATACAAAATACTTCCGTGTCTTATTAAAGAATCCTTCGATGATTGATTTTAGGGAAAATGTATGTCTTTTTTCTAATGTAAGTGGTCCACATTTGCTAGAATCAGGCGCAACGCCTCAAGGATTCACCAAAAAGGGTCAGCCATGTGAAAAAGAGCTGTAATGATAAAAATCTATATAAAAAATAAAGAATGAATATAGAAATTCAAAACTGTAAACACCCTCAGAAGAACGAAATACCTATACTTAAAGGTAATGTTTACACAGAAGAAGAAATGGATGCGCCTTGCTGTACTGTACATTAAGTGGCTGAGGTTAACTAAGGCACGTGTGCGATTTTTTACAGCAGAGAGCAAATGAGTCTGTGAGTGGGGCTTGTGGAGTTTATCGTTTGTATCTGAACCAAGCAAGTGAACTGCAATTTGTAGGTGTGTTTTGCGCGAAATTGATTAGGCTTCTATCAGACTTTTGCAAAGCAGCCCTTTGTTGCTGGTGGTTAGCATTTTCTCAGTGAAAGCAATTAGCTGCATGTTACAGGCCCGGCGCGCAACTCCCATTATTCCTCGCACAACGGTAAGCTAGTTCGAGAAAAAAGGGGGGGGGGGGGGGGTTTTTTTTTTAAAATTTTTTTTTTGCCCTTTTTTTCAAAAATTTTTTTTTTTTTTTTTTTTTTTTTTTTTTTTTTTTTTTTTTTTTTTTTTTTTTTTTTTTTTTTTTTTTTTTTTTTTTTTTTTTTTTTTTTTTTTTTTTTTTTTTTTTTTTTTTTTTTTTTTTTTTTTTTTTTTTTTTTTTTTTTTTTTTTTTTTTTTTTTTTTTTTTTTTTTTTTTTTTTTTTTTTTTTTTTTTTTTTTTTTTTTTTTTTCTGGGGGGAAAAAGGGGGCCAAAGGCAAAATGAACCCAAAAAAAAAAAAAAAAAATATTTTTGTAAAAATTTTTTTTGGCTTTTTTTGGCATTTGGCGGTTTTTCAAAAAAACCCAAACCGTTTTTTTTTGGTAAATGGGAAAAAAGAAAAAAAAATGGGGGGGGGGGGGGGGGGGGGGGGGGGGGGGGGGGGGGGGGGGGGGGGGGGGGGGGGGGGGGGGGGGGGGGGGGGGGGGGGGGGGGGGGGGGGGGGGGGGGGGGGGGGGGGGGGGGGGGGGGGGGGGGGGGGGGGGGGGGGGGGGGGGGGGGGGGGGGGGGGGGGGGGGGGGGGGGGGGGGGGGGGGGGGGGGGGGGGGGGGGGGGGGGGGGGGGGGGGGGGGGGGGGGGGGGGGGGGGGGGGGGGGGGGGGGGGGGGGGGGGGGGGGGGGGGGGGGGGGGGGGGGGGGGGGGGGGGGGGGGGGGGGGGGGGGGGGGGGGGGGGGGGGGGGGGGGGGGGGGGGGGGGGGGGGGGGGGGGGGGAAAGGAATCCCTTTTGAATTCGCTTTATTTTTGTTTTTGGGTTGGGTTTTTTTTTTGGTTTTTTTTAAAACCAATGGCATTGCGAACTGTCTGAAAACGATTTTCTAGGGGTGTGTTTGTGTGTTTGTTTGTCAGTAAATAGCCTGTGGGGAAAATTTTTTCAAGTTGGTAGAATTTTTCCCTTAAAAAAAGACAGCAAAGGTAAAGGAAAATGTGTTTTAATTGTTAGAGAAAGTAATCATTAAGATGTAAAAGTCACGCTTGCCCAAAACCCATATCCAACACAGGGTAAAGGGTTCAGAAACCCCAGCCAGCACAGGATCAAGGCAGGAAAAAAACCCGGGCGGGGCCCCAACCGCAGAAAGAACAGAAAATTTCCAGAAATTTAAAGAGTTTTTATTATTTTGAAAAACTTCAACATTGAAATATTTGTTCTAAAAAAAGGCACTAGAGGTTATTGGGTATGTGGAAGAGATTGAAAAAAGTCGAAAGGTCGACAGCATAAATCTGTTCTAAAGGTAAAGTCAAGAAATGAAGAACTAGCTAAACGCAAATCATCCAAGCCTTTTAAATTTCAAGCACCAGATTTTTAAATTTTTTTTCTTTCCCTCCCCTATTCTTAACTGAACAATTTTAGAGAAGAGCAATGAGCACTCATTCGTTCTGAATCTCAGTTAATAGCACCGTCGACTGCACCCTTTTTTCACAGTCAACAAAAAAAAGGGAAAAACGAAAAGGCACAAGATCATATCTCGAAATCCCACACTCCTTAAGTCAATTTCAGTAAATTCAAAAAAACTTAATGCATGGACTGGGAGGATACCCACAGGTACGGATTGAACACGGATATTCCTTGCAAGCAAAAAACCAGAAGGCCAGCTCCCTTTATTTGAAGGGGCCGATAGCCAGTGCCCCACCATTCCAACACAGAGGAAGATCAAATAATGCATGTTGTTTTGGGGAGGACAGGGGGTTAAAACCCTGCTGACTGAGAGCCCTGGTTTGTGGGCGGAGAAACCTAGCTTCACCGTCAGAAAATATTGTGTTTTTCCCGGGCACACAGTTTCTTTTTTTATTTTTTTTTCATTTTGTTGTTTTTTTTGTTTTTTTGTTTTAAAAAATTTTTCCCGCTGGGTACTTCAGAAACCCTTTTGGATGAGACTTTTGGGCCAAGCGTTCCTTTTTGACCACTGCTGGAAAATTCATTTCTACACCAATCCCAAGATAATTAATCACGAATTTTTAGTGGCATTTCTTTTTGGATCAATGTACTATCAACGGTTTCATCTAGTCCCTTAACCCGACCCAGACCTTGCATCTCTTTGTACTTTTCCCTTTTTTGAACCCATTTGGATGTTACTAGGGGAGCTGCTGCTGTGGTAGCGGCTGGGTTTGGGGGGGTTTTGGGTCCCCTTACTGCTTTCCACACCGATCTTACCATGCTATAGGGCCCCAGCAAATATATCAAATACCGAATACTTTTTCCCCAACTGGAAGAATTTTCACTGAACTCATTTGTGAATTGAAAATACTTTGTTCCTTCTCCCCCTGATCCATTTTTCATTAATATCAAGGGATGGCTCTGCAAATACCATTTTTTACACTTAAGGGGAAAAAACAGCTTGCATGGAGATGACAAGTCTGCAAATTAAACTTTTTTAAAAATTGTTAATGATTAATTTATGAGTAAATAAAAATAATAAAATTATCTTTGGGAATTTTTCATCGGTGGACAGGGGGTGCCCTGCCCAAAATTGAGACCCGTTTCCCCCCCGGGTCCTTCGGGTTTTGGGGTTTTGCATTTCCCCCCGGTCTGCGGGGTTCCCTCCTGGTGTTCCCTTTTTTTCCCACAGTCCAAAGACAGGGAAAGAGGTGCAGGGGATTCTCAATTGTCCCGGGTGTGTCCTGTGGGGGGCGGAAAAAATCCGGGTTTTTTTCCCCCTTTCTGACCTGTTTTGGGCTGGGATTGGCTCCAGCAGACCCCCCGGGCCCTGTATTTGGATTCAGCGGGTTAGAAAATGGATGGAGGGAATATACGATAAATGGATCGCATAAATCCTTTCCCTTTTGGAGTCAAAATTGCCGTAAATTTTAAAAGATTTGCAGAATGAGCACCATTGCATTAAAAATATTTGTTCTTTTAAAGAACCCTTCATGATTGATTTTGGGGAAAAATGTTTTTTTTCTTTAAAGGTCCATTTGTAGAATGGGGAAACCCCAATTCCCGGGTCAGGCCATGTAAAAAAAGAGCTGTAATGAAAAAAAATCTATAAAAAAAATAAAGAATGAATATAGAAATTAAAAACTGTAAACACCTCGGAAAACAAAACCTATACTTAAAGGGGTAATGTTTACACAGAAAAAAAAAGGGTTTGGGTTCTGTACTGTACATTAAGTGGTGAGGTTCAAGGCACGGCATTTTTTTTTTTTTACAGCAGAGAGCAAATGGTCTGTGAGTCAAGAGGCTTTGGAGTTTTACGCTTTATCGAAACCTAAGCAAGTGAACGACCGAGGGTTTTTGCTGAAATTGATTAGGCCTATCAGATTTGCAAAGCAGCTTTGTTGCTGGTGGTTAGCATTTTCTAAGTGAAGCAATTAGCTGCATGTTAAGGCCGCTGCGCAAGCCCATGTATTCCTCGTACACCGTGAAGATCCAGGAAGTTAGCTCGAGAACAATTTTAAAGCAGATTGCACGTGGCGGGTCTGTAATCCTGGCTCCGGAGGTGAGGTTGAAGGATCGCTTGAGCTCAGAGCCCGTGGCAGTAGCCTGTGTCGCATCGGGTGTCGACTTTCTATCGACATCGGTGTCGGGGAGCCGGGCGCCAGGTCGTTAAGGAGGCAACCGCCCAGGTCGAACGAAGCAAGTCCTGTGTCGTAGCGATCACCCGTGATGCTACTGTGTCACCTGAGTAAAAAGGGTGCGCAGCCTCTAAATTTTCCTTTTTTCCTTGAGATCGATCTTAACAATGTTCTTGTCTGTAGAAAATAATGCAGAATTCCGGTAACGTGCATGTTCGTCTGTTAACCATCGGGAAAGATTTCGCAATTTGTATTGAAGAATTATACCTGTAAATTTTTGGTATCTGATCCTGTACTTTCTAAAAATTAGATGAAAATGTCAATTTACCTTTAAAACTCCTATCTACCAGGTACTAGCTTTGTAAGCAGAATTGGAAGGACGTGATTTTTCCATTCTTCCTGTTTTACCCCAGGGCAACATCCCAAATATTGTTTTCAATGAATTTGATTTACTGATGTAACCGTGAGAATATTTCATCTTCAACCACTAATTTTTCAATTGAAGTTTATGCCTCGAGCTAGAAGCTGGATGAACAATATTACCTCATATGCATGCTTTACGTTCTATCAACGTATGTATGGAAGAAGTGAAAGATCTTGGATTCTTCATTGTGTGTTTTAAAGGTGTTTAACCAATGGCAGCAGCATTGCGAAACTGTTAAAAACGATTTTCTAGGGAGTATGATGTTTAATTTGTCAGTAAATATGTCCTGTCGATGGAAATTACTTCAACTTGGGAGAATGTTCTCAAGCAAAAGACAGCAAAGGTAAAGGAAAATGTGTCTAATTGTAGAGAAGTAATCATTATTTAGATTGTCAAAGTCAGTCAGTCATTGCAACCGTATACCAAAACAAGTCACGGGTTCTAGAGCCAATCCCAGCCGGGACAGGTAGGCAGGACACCCGCAGGCCTAGCCACCATGAAAGAAAGCAATGGCCCAGAAATTGTAAAGCGAGTTATTATGTTTGAAAAAATTCAAATTGAAATATTTGTTCTTGTAAATGAAAGGCACTAGGGTTATGAGTGTATGTGGAAGAGATTACTAAAAGTCGAAAGGTCGCAGCATAATATCTGTTCTAGAGGTATCAGAAATGAAGAAATGTAAACTAAATCATAGCAACATGTTAAAATTTCAAGCACCAGAGTTTTGAATTTTTTTCATTCCTGCCATTCTTAACATGAACGAATGTTAATATAGAAAGCAATGAGCACTCATTTTCTGAATATTCAGCTTAAGTAGCCAGCATGTCAGAGATGCAGCCTTTTCAGCATCATCAAGCAAAAGAAGGAAATCGGACAAGTACAAGACATATTCAGATGCACACACTACTTAAGTAATTTGGCTACGTCAATTCACAAAAACTTAATGTGCATGGACTGGAGATACCACAGGTACAAGGTTGAACACGGATATTCCTTGCGAGAAAACCAGAAAGGCCAGCCCTGTCTCTCTATTTGAAGTGGCCAGATAGCCAGTGCTCCATCATTCCAACAAGAGATCAAATAAGTGCATGTTGAGTTGGGACAGGTTCTTTCTCTGAAGCTCCTGGTTTGTGAAGTAGGAAACCTAGCTTCGTGAAAATATTATTTGTTTTTCCTGCCCCCGTTTCTTTTTTCTTCATTTGTTGCTTTTTCGTTTTGAAAATCTTGACCGCTTAAGGTATTACCGACAGGTGCTCGGCGGGAAAAGGGTTCTTCTTGCCACTGCCTGGAAATTCATCTCACAGTCCCGGGCATTAATCACGAGAATTTGAGTGAGATTTCTTTAGTCATGGATACAATGACTATCAACTGTAGTTTCTTCATCTAGTCCCTTAACCGACTAGACCTTGCATTCTTTCAGACATTTCCTTTTAGAACCCATTTCGGATGTTACTAGTGAGCTGCTGCTGTTGGTAGCGGCTGGGGTTTACTGGGTGATTTGGTCCTCTCTGATTGTCCATCATCTTCCAATGCATATAGGAGCCGAATATATCAAATACCAGATTATTTCTCAACCGGCAGATTCTAACCTGAACTCATTTTGAATTGGAAAATACATATGTTTTCTAGCCACTGATCCAGTTTTCATTATATCACAGGAGGGCTGCAAATACCAAAGAATTTTCATTTAGGAAAAAACAGTTACCATGGAGATGACAAGTCAGGAAATTAAACTTTTGAAAATTGTTAATGATTAATTTGGAGTAAATGAAAAAATGCAAATTATCATTGGAAGTTGTTTTCATGTGCCAGTGGTAGCATGCCACCAGTTAGAGACCGGTGCTTCCCGGGTCGTGTTGGATTGATGCTCCCCTGTCGTAGGTTCCATCCTGGTTGTTTTCCACAGCAAAGACATGAATTAGGTGCAGGGCGATTTCAATGTGCTTATGGTGTCCTTGGTGGGCTGAAATGCCTGGGGTTTGTTTCCTGCCTTCGACCTGTGTTGGCTGGGATTGGCTCCAGCAGA
Organism: Polypterus senegalus; assembly: GCF_016835505.1. Lineage (NCBI taxonomy): Eukaryota > Metazoa > Chordata > Cladistia > Polypteriformes > Polypteridae > Polypterus > Polypterus senegalus. The sequence continues at coordinate 25,394 of NW_024386332.1, read as the reverse complement.
CCCCGGGGGTTTTGGATTCAGCGGTTAGAAAAGGATGGATGGAATATAGTAAATGGATCGCATAATATCCATTCCTTGAGTTCAAAATTAGATGGAAATTTTTCTAAAGATTGCAGAATAGCACACTGTCTATTACAAAATACTTCCGTGTCTTATTAAAGAATCCTTCGAGATTGATTAGAAAATGTATGTCTTTTCTAATGAACGGTCCACATTTTAAATCAGGCAACGCCAGCAGTTCACCAAAAGGTCAGGCCATGTGAAAAAGAGCTGTAAGATGTAAAATCTTAAATAATAAAGAATGAATATAGAAATTCAAAACTGTAAACACCTCTAGAAGAAACATACCATACTTAAAGGTAATGTTTACAAGAAAGAAAATGTTGCGCCTTCGTGTACTGTACTTAAGTGGTGCAGTTAACTAAGGCACTTTGCGTACTTTTTACAGCAGAGAGCAAAATGAGTCTTGAGTCAGGAGGGTGTGAGTTTCGTTGTATCTGAAACTCTAAAGCAAGTGAACTGCAATGAAAGGTTGTTTTGCTGAAATTGATTAGCTTCTATCGACTTTCAAAGAGTCCCTTTGTTGCTGTGGTAGCATTTTCTCAGGAAAGCAATTAGCTGCATTATCGCAGGTGCGAACTCTTTTCCTCGTACCCGTGAAGAACGAGCGAAGCCAGCTTCGAACAGCTCATAAGCCAGACGGGGCGGTGGCGCGTTCTGTAACCCTGGTTTCGGGAGGCTGAGTTGAAGGACAGCTTGAGCTCAGGAGCCCTGGGTGGCAGTAGCCTGTGTCGATCGGGTGTCCGAGCTAAGTTCGGCATCGATATGGTCTCCTGGAACGGCGCAAGGTCGTTTAAGGGCGAACGGTTAGGTCGAAACGGAGCGTCAAGTCCCGTGTCGGTCAGTAGGGGATCGCTCCGTGAGCATGCCTTGACTCAACCTGATTAAGGCGACGCAGCCTCTAAATTTATCCTTTTTCTGAATCATCTTAACAATGTTCATTGCTTGAAATATGCAGAATTTCCCCGTAAACGGTTTGTCTGTTAATTCCCGAAAGATTTCGCAATTTACACTTGAAGAATTATACCTATCTTCTGCACTGATCCTGTACTCTATTCAAGAATACAATATGAAAAACTGCGAATTTACCTTTTAAAAACTCCTATTACAGGTACTGAGCTTGTAAGCAGGCAGAATTCGTGAAAGGAACGTATTTTTCCATTTCCCTGTTTACCCTTATCTGGAAGTATCCCAAATTGTTAGTGAAGTTGATTTACTGATTAACGTGAGAATATTTCAATTAACCAGATTTTCAATTAGAGTTTTCCTCAGTCAGGAGCAGGCATGAACAATTTCACCGTCAATAGCATGCATTTACGTTTCATCTAACGTATGTTGGAAGAATATGGAGATCTTATCACTTCATGTGTGTTTTTTTAATGGTGTTAACCAATGGCAGCAGCATTGCGAACTGTTCTGAAAACGATTTCTAGGAGTGGTTGTGTTGAATTTGTCAGTAAATATGACCTGTCGAGGGAAAATTTTCAAGGGGAGAATGTTTCTTTCAAAGAGCAAAGGTAAAGGAAAATGTGTTTAATTGTTAGATAAAGTAATCATTACTGAGAAGTTAAAGCCGATGTCATTTTCCAACCGCTATATCCTAACAGAGGTCAGGGTCTGCTAGAGCCAATCCCAGCCAACAGGATCTGCAGAAAAAAACAGAGGAACTGCAGAAGAACAGACAATTCTCAGAAATTGTAAACAGATCACTATTTATGAAAAATTCAACATTAAAATTTTTCTTGTAAATAGAAAAGGACTAGAGGTTTTTGGGGAATGTGGAAGAGATTGACAAAAGTCTGACAAGTCGACTAATATCTGTTCTAAAGGTAAAGTCAATGAAATTTAGAATAGCTAACTGCAAATCATCCAAGCACATGTTTAATTTCAAGCACCAGAGTTTTGATTTTTTATTCCGCCTATTCAGTTACATGAACGAAGTATTGGGAAAGCAATGAGCACTATTGTCGGAATACTCAGTGAACTGCTTACTGCTTCAAGAGCTGCAAGCCTTTCAGGTCATCCAGCAAAAAGGAAAATTGGACAAGGCCAAGATCATACCCTCTGCAAATGCCATCACTTAAGTCAATGGCTGTCAATTCACACAAACTTAATGTGCATGGACTGGGAGGATACCCAAGGTCATGATTGAACACGGATATTCCTGCAAGCAGAAACCAGAAGGCAGCTCCTGTTCTATTGAAGTGGCAGATAGCCAGTGCTCCACTATTCGAACCACAGAGGAGATCAAATGAGTGCATGTGTGTTGGGAGGACAGAGGTCCTGTGACGAGCCAAGAGTGTAAGAGGATCCTGCGGTTTGTGTGGGGTAAAGCCAGCTTCACGTCAGCAAATATTTTGTGTTTTTCTCAGGCACAGTTTCTTTCTTTCTATTCATTTTGTTGCTGTTGTTTTCTGTTTTAAAAAATCTTGCCGCTAAGGTACTTCCGCATCAATGGATGAACTGAGAATTTGGGCACGACCTCTTTTTGACCACAAGAGGAAAATTCATTTCTGACACCATGATCAAGATAATTAATCAAGAATTTTTGAAATGCGAATTTTTAGTCATTGTACAATGTATATCAACTGTAGTTTCTTAATGTCCTTTAAACCCGGAGCCAGACTTACTTTCAACATATCTTTTTATGAACAATTTCAGGGATGTTACTAGTGCAGCTGCTGCTGTTGGTAGCGGGCGGGTTCTGGGTGATTTGGTCTCTCTTACGCATTGTCCACACGATCTTACATGCATAGGAGTCAGCAAATATTCAATACCAGTATTATTTCAACCGGAAGAATGTAACACTGAACTCATTTGTGAATGAAATAATGTGTTCTTTTAGCACATGATCAGTTTTCATTATCACAGGATGGCTCTCAAATCCTACAATTTTACACCTAGGGAAAGAAACAGCTTGCATGGAGATGAAAGCCTGAATTCAACCTTGAAAATTGTAAGATTAATTTGTCGAGTAAATAAAATAATGCAAATTATCATGAAGTTTTCACAGGTGGTGGTAGCGCTGCTGCCTCGCAGTTAGGAGACCGATTGCTCCAGGTCGCTTCGATGGCTGGAGTTGCTGTTCTGTTATGCGGGTTCCCTCCTGGTGTCGTTTTCCCACAGTCCAAAGACATGGAGCAGGGTCCGGCGATTCTCAGTGCTCGGTGGTCTGGGGTGGACTGGCAAACGCCTGGGTTTGTTTCTGCCTTCTGACTGTGTTGTGGATTGGCCCCCAGCAAACCCGTGCCTTTATTGGATAGGGAAATGGATGGATAAACATACCTGTAAATGATCGCATAATATCCATCCTTGAGTCAAAATAATGCATGGAAATTAAAGTATTGCACAGAATCGAGCACCACTTGCTATATACAAAATACTTCCGTGTCTTATTAAAGAATCCTTCATGATTGATTTAGGAAAATTACGTCTTTTTCTAATGTAAGGGCCACATTTGCAGAATCAGGCACCCTTTAGATACGCAAAAAGGTCAGGCCATGTAAAAGAGCTGTAATGATAAAAATCTATATAAAAAATAGAATGAATATAGAAATTCAATGTAAACACTCAGAAACGAATTTTACTTATTTAAATGGTAATGTTTAACAGAAAAGAAATGGTATGCGCCTTGCGTTACTTGTAACATTAATGGCTGAGGTTAACTAAGGCAATACTTTTAAAAAGAGCAAATGAGTCTAATGAGTGAGGCTTTGTGGATTTTACGTTGTATCTGAAAACTCTAAGCAAGTGAATGCAATTTGTAGTTTCCGCGAAATTATTACTGCTATCAGACTTTTGCAAAGCAGCCCTTTGTTGCTGTGTTAGCTTTTCTCAGTGAAAGCAATGCTGCATGTTCAGGCCCTTGGCACTCCTTCTTATTCCTGCACACCGTGAAGAACGAGCGAAGCTTAGTTCGAGAACAGCACTGAGCCAGACTTCCACGCGGTGCAAGCGTTCAGTAATCCTGGCTTGGAAGCAGTTGAAGGATCCTTTGAGCTCAGAGCCCTGGTGCAGTAGCCTGTGTCGATCGGGAATCCATCAAGTTCGCATCATATTGGCTTGGGGAGCCGGGCTGCGTTCGTTTAAGATGGGGAACCGCCCAGGTCGGAAAACGGAGCAGTCAAAGTCCCGTGTCGGTCAGTAGCGGATCGCCCCTGAAGGCGCTGTACTCAGCCTGAGTAAGGCGGGCCAGCCCTAAGTTTCTTTTTTCCCTTGAGATCGATCTTCACAATGTTCATTGTCTGGAGAAAATAATGCAGAATTTTCCGTAAAGTCTGTTGTCTGTTCATTCCACGTGGAAAGATTTCTATTTCATTTGAAGAATTATATCGTAAATTTTGCGTGCACTCGATCCTGTACGTTCAGATCAATATGAGAAGAAAAGGGCGAATTTACCTTTAAAACCCACTTACCAGGTATCTGAGCTTGTTTAAAGCGGAATTCGTGAAAGGACGTATTTTTCCCATTCTTCCTTTTACCCCGGGAACATCCAAATTTGTTTTCAGAAGTTGATTTACTAATAACCGTGAGAATATTTAAATTCAACCACAATTTTGAATTAAGGGTTTATGCCAGTCTGAAGCTAGGCATGAACAATATTACCTGTCAATATGCACATTTACGTTTCACAACGTATGATGGAAAAAGAAATAAAGATCTTATGACTTAGCATTGTGTTTTTAATGGTGTTTAAACCAATGGCAGCATTGGAACTGTCTGAAAACGATTTTAGGAGTGGTTTGTGTGTGTTGGATTTGTCAGTCAAAATTGACCTGTCGATGGAAAATTACTTCGTTGTGAGAATGTTCCCTTGGCAAAAAGACAGCAAAGGTAAGGAATGTGTTTTAATTGTTAAAAAGTAACAGTCTAGATGTCAGTCAGTCAGTCATTGTCCAACCCGCTATATTTTACATACGGGTCTGGGTTCTATGAGCATCCCAGCCAGAAGGGATCAAGGCAGGAAAACCCTAAAGCGCCAACCCACCGCAGAATACAGACAGTCTAGAAATTGTAAACGAGATTTCATTGAGTAAGGAAAAAACTTCAACATTGAAATTGTTTTTGTAACGAAAAGGCACTAGAGTGTTTGGAGGTATGTGGACAGTTGCCAAAAGTCGACAAGGTCGACAGAAATATCTGTTAAAGGTAAAGTCAGAAATGGAAGAACCTGGCTAGGCTGCAAATCATCAGAAAGCTTAAATTTCAAGCCAGAGTTGATCTTTTTTCATTCCCATTCTCGAAATGAACGAATGTTAATATGAGAAGAGAATGAACATCTTCTTGAATCATTGTAACGTAGAGCACTGTCAGAGAGCTGCAGTTTGCACATCATCAAGCAAAAAAGGCTGACAAGTCCTTTATTTCAGCAAAACACTATAAGTCCATTTAAACCGTCAATTCGTCAAAATTAATGCATGGAGGGAGGATATCACAGGTACAAGGATTGAACAGGATATTCCTTGAAGCAGAAAACCAAAGGAGCTCTTCTCTCTATTTGAAGCCAATAGCCAGTGCTCACCATTCAACGAAGGAAGATAATAGTGCATGTTGTATATTGGGAACAGAGGTTCGACCTCTACTGAGAGCTCATGGTTTGTGGACGTAGAAAGCTAGCTTCACCTGTCAAAATATTGTGTTTTTTCGGACAAGTAACTTTCTTTTACTTTTTCATTTTGTTGCTGTTTTTTCTGTTTTGAAAAATCTTGCTGCAAGGTATTCCGTTGAAATCATTATGAGCACTCCGTGGGCACAACGTTCCATCTTGACCACTGCTGGAAAATTCATTTCTGGAAATGATCCAAGCATTAATCACGAGGATTTTAAGTGCCGATTTCTTTAGTCATGGATACAATGTACTATCAACTGTAGTTGCTCATCTAGCCCTAACCGGACGCAGACCGGCATCTCTTTGTACATTCCCTTTTTATGAACCCATTTCAGGATGTTACTGGAGGCTTTTGGGTAGAGGTCGGGTCTTAGGGATTTGATCTCATTCTGATTGTCCACAGATCCCACAAATAGTGAGCGCAATTATCAAATACCAGATATTATTTCTCAATGAAGAATTTACACTGACTATTTTGAAATTGAAAATACATAATGTTCCTTCTACGACTGATCCAGTTTCTCATTTACCAGGGATGTTATTCAAATACCTACAATTTAAACTTCAATAATTTTAGCAGCATGACAGCTGCAAATTAAACTCTTGAAAATTGAATGATTAATTTGATGAGTATAGCAAATGCAAATTATCATTGGAAGTTTCATCAGTGAGCAATGTATGCGTCTGCCTGGAGTTAGGAGACCCGGTTTCTTCGGATCCTCGTTTTGGGAATTGCATGATTCCCCGTGTCTTGGTTCACGGTGCTCCGTTTTTCCACAGTCCAAAGACAGGAAGTTAGTCCGGGCATTCTATTGTGCCGGTGGTGTCCTTGGGCTGGCAAAATGCCTGGGTTTGTTTCCTGCCTTCGACCTGTGTTGTGGCTGGGATTGGCTCCAGAGACCCTTGGCCCTGTATTGATTCACGGTTAGAAAATGATGATGAATATACTGATAAAGGATCGCATAATATCCATTCCTTGGAGTCAAAAATTTTATCTGCATGAAATTTTCAGCAGTATTTAAGCAGAATCGAGAATTCACTGGTCTATATACCAAAATCTCCGGTCTTATTAAGATCTTCGTGATTGATTTTAGGAAAAATCATGTCTTTTTTTCACAAGATCCACATTTCTTGAATCAGGCAACGCCTATGTTTCCAAAAGGTCAGGCCATGTGAAAGAGCTGTAATGATAAAAATCTATATAAAATAAAGAATGAATATAGAAATTCAACTGTAAACACCTGAAGAACAGAAATACCTATACTTAAAGGTAATGTTTAACAGAAGAAAATGGTTTACCTTCTGTACTGTACATTAAGGGGCTGGTTAACTAAGGCACGTGCGTACTTTTACAGCAGAGAGCAAATGTCTGTGAAGTCGGAGGGCTTTCTGGAGTTTACGTTTGATCTGAAAACTAAAGCAAGTGAACTGCAATTTGTAGTTTTGCAAATTGATTAAGATTAGACTTTCAAAAGCCTTGTGCATGGTGGTAGATTTCTCAGTGCAAATTAGCTGCATGTTAAGCCCGAGCTGCTCTCTTTATTCTCTACACGTGGAAGAACCGAAGCTTAGTTCGAAACAGGTCGCAAAGCCAGATTTGCCGGACGCGTGGCGCGATTGTATGCCTGGCTTCCCGAGGCTGAGGTTTCGTATCGCTTGAGCTCAGGAGCCGGTGCAGTCCGTGTCGATCGGGTGTCGGCTGTTGGCATCGATATGGTGTTTGAGCTGGGCCTGGCTTAGGTTTAAGAGGGCGAACGGCCCAGGTCGAAACGAGCAGGTAAAAGGTCCCCGTGTCAGAGAGATCGCGCCCGTGAGCAGGCGCTGATTCGCCTAGTAAGAAAAGGTACGCAGCTCTAAATTTTCTCTTTTCCCTTGAATCGATCTTCAACAATGTTCATTGTCTTAAAATAATGCAGAATTTTCCCGGTAAACGGCTTGTTGTCTGTTAAGCAATCACGGAAAGATTTCGAATTCATACCCTGAAGAATTATACCTGTAAATTTGTGCCCATCCAATACTCGTTCAAGAATACAATATAGAAGAAATGTCCGAATTACACTTTAAAACTCTAATTACCAGTATCTGAGCTTGCTAAGCAGGAGAATTCAGTGAGAACGTATTTTTCCATTCTTCCCTGTTTTACCCAAGGCAACATCAAATATGTTTTCAGTGAAGTTGATTTACTGATGTAACCGTGAGAATTTTCAATTTAATACGAATTTCGAATTAAGGAGTTTATGCCCGAGTCTGGAAGCTAGGCATGAACTATCCTCAATATGAGCGTTTGCGTTTCATCACTGCTGTTGGAAAAGTTAAAGATCTGGATTCCTTGCGTGTTTTTAATGTGCTTAACCAATGGCAGCAGCATTGCGAGACTGTCTGAAAACGATTTTCTAGGGAGGTGGTGTTGTGTCAGTAAATATGACCTGTCGATGGAAAATTACAACGTTGGTGAAAGTTCTCAACAAAAGACAGCAGTGTAAAGGAAATGTGTTTAAGTTGAGAATCGTAATCATTACTAGAGATGTCAAGTCGTAATATTGGAACCCCATGAGTCTAAAGGGTCACGGGTCTCTAAAGCAATCCCAGCCAGAACAGGACAATGCAGGAACACCCCGGCAAGGGCCCCCGCCAATCAGAAAAGAACAGAAATGTTCAAAATTGTAAACAATTCATTATGTTAGAAAAACTTCAAAATTGAAAATTTTTCTTGAAATAAAAGCCTAGAGCGTTATTGGAGGTATGTGGAAGAGATTGACAAGTCGAAGGTCGACAGTATAAATCTGTTCATAAAGGTAAAGTCAAGAAATTAACTACTAAACCGCAAATCATCCAAGCACATGTTTAAATTTCAAGCACAGGTTTGAATTTTTTTCATTCCTGCCTATTTTACATGAAGCAAATGTTAAATGAGAGATCAATGAGCACTCATTCGTTCTGAATATATTTTAACTAGCAGCACTGTCAGAAGCTGCAGCCTTTGCAGCAGTCATCAAGCAAAGAATAAAACCTGACAAGGCACAAGTTCATATTCAGCAAATGCACAATCCTAAGTCATTCTACAATCAACAATTCTTAATGTGATGGAAGAGGAGGATACCACAGGTACAAGGATTTAACACGGTATGCCTTGCTAAGAGAAAACCGGAGGCAACCGTCCTCTTATTTGAAGTGGCACAGAGCCAGTGCTCCACCATTCCAACACAGAGGAAGGGAACAAAAGTGCATGTTAGAGTTGGAGGACAGAGGTTCGCCCCTGCTGACTGAGGCCTCTTTGTGGGCTAGAGAAACCTAGCTTCACCGCTGAAAATATTATTGTGTTTTCCGGGACACGTTTCATTTACTTTTCATTTGTTGTTTGTTTCCTGTTTAAAAATCTTGCCGCTTAAGTACCAGCAACTCCATACAGGATGAGCACTCGTTCAAGGCACAGACGTCTTCGACCACTGCTGAAAATTCATTTCTGAAAATGATCCCAAGATGAATTAAACGAGAATTTTTAGTTGCCGATTTTTAGTCATGGATAAAAATGATTTAACTGTGTTTTTCATCTAGTCCCTAAATCCGAGCCAGACCTTCGCATCTTTGTAATTTCCTTTTTATGAACCCTTTTCGGGAAATACTAGTGATTGCGCTGTTGGTCAGAGGTTGAGGTTTACTGGAGGATTGGCCCTTTTATTGCATTCACATCTACCAGCAAAGGAGCCCAGCACAATATTCAAATACGGATATACTATTTCAACGGGAGAATTTCACTGAACTCATTTGTGAATTGGAAAATACATAGTCCTTCACCGAATCCAGTTTTCATTCATATCACAGGATCTTGCAAATCCAATTTTACACAGTTAGGAAAAGAACAGGCATGGGTAGGACAGTCGCAATTCAACTCTTAAATTGGTTAATGATTAATTTGGAGTAATAAATAATGCAAATATCATTGGAGTTTTCATCACGGCACAGGTAGCGTGCTCGTTAGGAACCTGGTTTCGTCAAGCTTCACTGGAGTTGCATTTCTCCCGTGGTCCGGAGGTTCCCTCCTGGTGTCGTTTTCACAGTCAAAGACATGAAGTTGGCACGCGCGATTCTCAATTGTGCTCAGGTGTGTTCGTGTGAGCTGCAAAATGCCTGGGTTTGTTTCTCCTTCTGACCTGTGTGGCTGGGTTTCTTCCAGCAGACCCGTGGCCTGTATTTGATTCAGGGTTTAGAAAATGGTGGATGGAATATCGATAATGGATCGCATAATATCATTCCTTGGAGGTCAAATTAAGCCGATGAAATTTTCAAAGATGCAGAATCGAGCACCACTTGTCTATTAGAAAATACTTCGTGTCTTATTAAAGATCCTTCGATGATTGATTTTAGGAAAAATTTTCTTTTTCAAATTTAGTGTCCACATTTGCAGAATCAGGCCGCAACGCCTAAGGATCTCCATAAAAAGGGTCAGGCATGTGAAAAGAGCTGTAATGATAAAAATCTATATAAAATAATGAATGAATATAGAAATTCAAAACTAAATCAAGGAAATACCTATACTTAAAGGTTGTTTACACGAAGAAGAAAATGGTATGCCCTTGGTGTACTGTACATTGTGTTGAGGATTCAGGCACGTGCACTTTTTTCAGAGAGCAAATGAGTCTGTAGTCGGAGGTTTGTGAGTTTTACGTTGTATCTGAAACTCAAATGAAGTGAACTGCAATTTGTAGGGTGTGTTGGCGAAATTGTTAGGTTCTATCAGACTTTTGCAAAGCAGCCTTTGGCTGTGGTTAGCATTTTTCAGTAAAACATTCTGCATGTTAAGGCCTTGGCAATCCTTTTATTCCTCATGCACCGTGAAAACGACGATCTTAGCTTAAGAACAGATATAAAGCCAGACTTCCCGACGGTGGTGTCTGTAATCCTGGCATTTCGGGAGGCTGGAGGTTGAAGGATCCTGAGCTTAGAGCCCGGGTGGCAGTGCTTTCGATGGTGTCGGCTAAGTTAGCATCGATAGATGCTCCTGGAGCAGACCAGGTCGTTTAAGGAGGGAACTGCCCAGTGAAAGTTGAGGTCAAAGTCCTGGGTCATGCATGCGCTGGAGCAGCGCATGACTCAGCCTGGGAGAGCGACGCAGCCTCTAATTTCTGTTCTTTTTCCCTTGGAATCATCTCAGCAATGTTGTTGTCTGAGAAATAATGCAGAATTTTCAAACGGCTTGTTGTCTGTTAAGCAATTCGTGAAAGATTTCAATTCACTTGAAGAATTATACCTAAATTTTGGCACTGATCCTGTACTCGTTCAAGAAACAATATAGAAGAAAATTGGTTTTGCCTTTTAAATCTTCTCCAGGTATCTGAAGCTGTGCCATGAACGTGAAAGGGCATATTTGCCATTTTCTGTTTACCCAGTGGCAACATCCCAATTTGGTTTAGGAGTTGATTTACTGATGTAACCGGGGATATTAAATCAACCACGAATTTCAATAGCGAGTTTATCCGAGTCAGGAAGCGATGAACAATATACTGTCAAATGCACTTTACGCTTTCTATCAACTGTTATGTAAAGAAATAGAAGAATTTGATTCCTTGCATTGTGTGTTTTTTAATGGTGTTAACCAATGCAGCATTGTAACTGTTGAAAAAATTTCCAGGAGGTGTTTGTGTGTTTGATTCGTCAGTAAATATGACCTGCGATGGAAATTACTTTCAACGTTGGTGGAATTTTCTTTAGCAAAGCACAGCACTAAAGGTAAAGTGTTAATTGTTGAGAAAGTAATCATTACTCAGAGATGTAAATCATCATTGTCAACCTTATATCCTACTCAGGTCACGGGTCTGCTAGAAATCCCAGCCAGCACAGGGATCAAGGCAGGAACAAACCTGGCAGGGCGCCCGAAAGAACAGACAATGTCTCAAGAAATTGTAAACGGATTTCATTGTTATGAAAAACTTCAACATTGAAATATTTGTTCTTGTAAATAGAAAAGGCATAGAGTGTTATTGGAGGTATGTGAAGGTTGACAAAAGTCGACAAGGTCGAAGCAAAATTTCTGTTCTAAGGTGAAAGTCAAATGAAGAACTAGCTAACGCAAATCTATTCCAAGCACATTTTAAATTTCAAGCACCAGAGTTTTGAATTTTTTTCATTCCTGCCATATTCTTAACATAAAGCGATGTAATATGGAAGAGCAAGAGACCATTCGTCAGAATACTCAGTGAAGAAAGTTACACTGTCAGAACTGCAGCCTTTGCACAGTCATCAAGCAAAAAGAGGAAAACTGACAAGACTCTAGATAAATTCTCAGCATGAAAACCACTTAGTCAATTTGACGTAATTCACAAAACTTAATGTCATGACTGGGAGGATACCCACAGGTACAAGATTGAAACGGATATTCTTGCAAGCAGAAACTAGAAGGCACTCCGTCTCTCTTATTTGAAGTGGCACAGATAGCATGCTCCACCATTCAATACGAGGAAGATCAAATAAGTGCATGTTGTAAGTTGGGAGGACAGAGGTTCGACCTGCTGACTGAGAGCTCCTGTTGAGCAGGCGAGTAGGAAACCAAAGCTTCACCAGAAAATATTATGTTTTCTCCAGGCATACAGTATTCTTTACTTTTTCATTTTGTTAGGTTTGTTTCGTTTTGAAAAAATTTTTCGCCTAGTACTTCAGCAACTCCATACCAGGATGAGTCCAGGGCCAGAGCTGCCTTCTGACCACTGTGGAAATATTTCTGGCCCATGACCCAAGAGAAACTTGAATTTATATGCCATTTCTTTAGTCATGGAAAATGTACTATCAACTGTAGTTTCTTTCATCTAGTCTTAACCCGAGCCAGTACTTGACATCTCTTTGTGAACATTTCCTTTTATGAACCATTTCTAGGATGTTATTTGGAGCTGCTGCTGTTGGTAGCGTGCTGGAAGTTCCCGGTGATTGGTCCTCACTGCATTGTCCACAATCGATCTACCAATGCATATAGGAGCCCAGCACAATATATAATACCAGATATACTATTTCTCAATCGAAGAATTTAACACTGGAACTCATTTCTATTGAATACATATTTCCTTCTAGCACTGATCCAGTTTTCATTATATCACAGGGATGCTCTGCAAACCTTTAAATTGTTTAGGGGAAGAAACAGTTGCATGGAGATGACAGTCTGCAAATTAAACTCTTTGCAAATTGTTAATGATTAATTTGATGAGTAAACGAAAATGCAAATTATCATTGGAAGTTTTATCACGTGGCACAGTGACCCTGCCCGTGTAGAATCCGGGTTGCTTCCGGTCCTTCAATTATGGAGATTGCATGTTCTCCTGGTATGCGGAGGTTCCTCCTTAATTCGTTTTTTCCTAGCAAAGACATGGAGTTAGTAATGGCGATTCTCAATTGTCTCGGTGTGTGTCCTGTGGTGGGCTGGCAAGCCTGGGTTGTTTCCTCGCCTTCGACCTGTGTTTGTGGATTGCGCATGTCCCTCGTGCCTGTATTCGGATTCAGCGGTTAGAAAATGGATGGATGAATATGACTGATAATGGATCGTTTAATATCCATTGCTTGAGTCAAAATGCCTGGAAATTTTCAAAGTATTTGAATCGAGCACCACTTGCTATATCAAAGATACTTCCGTGTTATTAGAATCTTCATGATTGATTTTAGGAAAATGTATCCCTTTTTTCAATGGTGGTCAATTTAGAATCAGGAACCTAAGATTCACAACAGGTCAGGCCATGTGAAAAATAGTTGTAATGTTAAAAATCTATATAAAAATAAGAATGAATATGAAATTCAAACTTAAACACTCTCAAGAACGAAATACTTATACTAAAGGTAAGTTTACACAGAAGAAGAAAATGGTCTGCCATTGGTACTGTACATTAATGGTTGAGAGTTAACAAAATAAGGCATAGATTTTTTACACCAGAAGCAAAGTAGTTGTGTCGAGGTTTGTGGGTTTTACGTTTGTATCTGAAAACCTAAAGCAAGTGAACTGCATTTAAGGGTGGTTTTGCGCGAAATTGATTAGCTTATCAGAGTTTGCAAAGCAGGCCTTGTTGCTGTGTTAGCATTTTCATGTGAAGCAATTAGCTGAGTTTCAGGCCCGGCTGCGCACTCTTGTTCCTCTACACGTGAGCAGCGAAGCTTAGCTTCGAAATAGCACTGCAAGCCAGATTCGCGGACGCGTGGCGCGTGTTCGTAATCCTGGTTTTGGGAGGCTGAGGTTGAAGGATCGCTTAGCTCAGGAGCCCTGGGTGGCAGTAGCCTGTGTCGATCGGGTTTCGGAGCAAGTTCGGCATCGAATGGTGCTCCTGGGGCTGGGCCCAGGTCGTTAAGGAGGGGGAACCGGCCCAGGTCGAAACGGAGCAGAAAGTCCCGCGTGTCGGTCAGTGGCGGATCGGCCCGTGAGCAGGCGCGTGACCAGCCGAGTAAGAGAGCGGAGCACTCAAATTTCCCTTTTTCCTGGAATCGACCTCAAATGTTCATTGTCTGTAGAATAATGCAAAATTCCCGAAACGGCTTGTTTTTGTTAAGCAATTCCGTGAAAGTTTTGAATTTTACACTTGAAGAATTATACCCAAATTTTTAGTGACTCTGATACCTGTAATTTCAAGAATACAATTGAGAAGAAAATGTCAATTGACCTTTTAAACTCCTATTACCGGTAGCTTGATTATAGCAGAATTGCGAAACGTATTCCTTCTTCCCTGTTTTACCCCAAGGAACATCCCAAATATTGTTTCAGTGAAGTTGATTTTACTGTTTACCGTGAGAATATTCATTCAACCACAATTTTTCGATAGGAGTTTATGCCTAGTAGGAAGCTAGGCATGAACAATATTACCTGTCAATATGCATGCTTTACGTTTCTATCAACGTATGAGGAAATATGGAAAGATCTTTTGATTCCTTGTGTGGTTTTTTAATGGTGTTTAACCAATGGCAGCATTGTGAACTGTCTGAAAAGATTTTCTAGGGAGGTTTGTGTTTTTTGTTGAAATTGACCTGTCGATGGAAAATTACTTTAACGTTGGTGAGAATTTTCCTTTGGGAAAAAAAGGGAAAGGTAAAGAAAATGTGTTGAATTGAGAAAAGTAATCATTACTGAGATTCAAAGTCAGTCAGTCATTGTCAACCAAGTCAATGGGTCAAGGGCTCTAAGCCAACAGAACCAGGGCAACGGAAAAAACAGCCAGCCCAGAGAAAGACCAATTTCAGAAATTGAAAAATTCATATGTTGTAAAAATTCACTTTTAAAATTTTTTGAAATGAAGGGGTCAAGGTTATAGGTATGGAAGATGAAAAGTGACAAGTCACAAATATCGTTAAAGTAATAGATAAGCAGTAATGAATTATCCAGCACATTTTAAATTTCAAGACAATTTTAATTTTTTCATTCCTGCCTATTCTTAACATGAACAATTTAATATAGAAACAATGACCCTCATTCGTTCTGAATACTCAGTAAAAAGTAGCAAACTGGGGAAGCTGCAGCTTTCAAAGTCATCAAGCAAAAAGAAGGAAAAACTGGACAAGCAAAATATATATCCACAAAGCACACACTCCTTAAGTCAATTTGACTACGAATTCACAAAACTTAAGGATTTGGGGGCCCAGTAAGGGACACGAATTGCTGACAGCAGAAACCAGAAGACTCCAGTCTTTTATTTGAGTGATGAAGGCATCCCCAACATTCAGAGGGAGATAAAAAAGCATGTTGGGGGGAAAAGGTTCCCTGCTGACTGAGAGTCTGTTTTGGAGTGGGAACCTGCTTCACTCAGAAAATTTTGTTTTTTCGGCACACAGTTTCTTTACTTTTTTATTTGTTTGTTTTTTCTTTTAAAATCTTGCCCTAATGACCTAGCACTCATAGCATGAGGAATTGAGGCAAGCATTTCTCATTACCACACTGAAATTCATTTCTGCCAGGCCAGATGAATTATCAAAAATTTTTAGTTGTGCATTTAGTCTAACAGACTTCAACTGTAGTTCTTTACTGTTTAACCCCCGCTTCTTTTAATATTCCTGTTTAGACCTTTCAGGGATTTTATTACTGCATTGTTGACAGGACTATTTGTGAGTCTTTTGCTTGTACACCATTTCCATCGAATATATCCAAAAATTTTTATGCAAATACTTTTTTCCCAACTTCAAATTTCACTGATCATTTAATAAATCATAGTCCTCAAGCCCTCGTTAATAATCAGGGAGGTCTGCAAATCTAAATTTTCTAAGTAAAAAGTTGCATGGAGATGAAAGTCGATTTAATCTTTGAAATTGTAAGTTATTTCATGAGTATAACGGTCTTCCCTTGGATTTCCCTGTTTCCCTTGGGCCCACGCTCGTTAGGGCCGGGTTGGTCTCGGTGTGGTTCTTGTCTCTGTTCCGGGGTTTTCCTGGTGCTCGTTTTACCACGCCCTGGAAGTTGTGACAGGGATTCAAATTGTGATGTATTGTCGTGGTGCAAAATCCTGGGGTTTGCCCCTTTCTAACTGTGTTGGCTGGATGTCACAACCCGTTCAAATATTGGATCATGGTAAAAATTGTGGAATTTGATAAATGATGTAATTCTTTTAGTAAAATTTTTTTAATGGAATTCAATTTTGCAGAACGGTAGAGCCGTATCTAAAATCTCGTCTTATAAAAATTGATGATATTTAGGAAAATTAGTCTTTTTCTAATTAAAGTTACATTTGCGAATCAGGCGCAACGCTTGAGTGGGACAGGCCAGAAAAGGCCTTAATGTATCATATAAAAAAAACTAATCTGATTCAAACTTAAGGGTAAAGATCATAAAATAAAAAGGTGTTTCACGAGGAAAATGTGGCGATTTGATTTGTACATTAAGGTGGTTCAAAGCAGTCTTTACAGCAAGCTATGGAGTGGAGCTTTGTGCCAATTATCCTTTACGAAACAACAGTACTCAATTGCCTGTAGGTTGCCAGAAAGTGATTGGTTTCTATCAGACTTTCAAAGAACCCTTGTTGGGTGGTTACTCTAAAAAAGCGCTATTAGGCGTCGGCGAACCTGGCTATCTGACCCGGGAGCGAGCATTGGTGGAAGACTCGCAGCCAGACGGCGGAGGTTTGGGGGTCTGTACTGGCTTAGGCGGTGAGGTGAAGCCGGAAGTCAGGAGCTGGGGGGCTAGCCCTTGATGGTGTCAGATGTTCGGCTTGAAGGTGCTCTTTCCCGGGAACGCAGTGTTAAGAGCAACCCCGGGGAAACCAGTCAAGTCCCTTGGTAAGAGCGGTCATAGCAGGCTGTACTCGCCTGATAATAGCGGGCATCTAATTTCGTTTCCTTCAGGATCGATCTTCAACGTATTCTTAAAACATTTTCCCAGTTCCCTTTTTCGGGAACATGTTTTTTTTGAGGCTAAAATTTCGTTTTTTCCTATTGGTTAAGATCTCTGAGAAAAAATTTTAAATAGATTATTTTTTTACTTGAAGGGAAGAATTCAATGAAGGTTTTTTCTTTATTTTTTGGGGAAAATATTAGACTTGGAATGTTAATGTATTTTTTTTCTGGGTTTTTTTAAATTAAACGTTGAAAAATTTGATTGGAATTTCCTAAAAAACCCCAAAGGTATTATTTAAAGTATTGGAAAGTAATCATTGACCTTGGATTTTTTTTTTAAAAAATTTTCGGGTTGGAATTAATCAATTTTTTAAAAATTAAGGGGGGGGCCCCTCAGAAAACCCAAAAAATGTAAAGACCAAAGTAAGGAAAAAAAAAAAATTTTTTATAAGCAATTTTTTTGTAGGGGAACCCGGATTTAAAAGCCCTGAAAACCATCTGAGAAGTAAAAGAGAACTCCCCAAAGAAAATCCAAAGTTAAAAGTTCAAGAAAGAAAATTTAATTTATAAAAAATTTTTAAAATTTAAGAATATTTTGAAAATCATAGTTTTAAATAGAATTTACAAGGGAAAAAGGGCCCAAAATTCTGACCAAACAAAGAAAGAGAACTCAGCACCAACAAAAAAACAAGAAATTTTAAAATTTTTAAATTAAAAAACAACCAGAATTTTTGGGGACCAATAAATTATGAAAGGTGTGAAAAGAATAAAGCGAACCTTTGGGGAAAAAAAAAGCGGGAAAAAAAAAGGAAAATCAAATAAATGCCCACAAAGATCGATAATCTTTGTGGGATGGAAATCCCAAAATTATTGGTTTTCAACACAACCTCATTTTTTTTTGCAGATTCCTTTCCTATTTAAAAAGGGAAAGTCTAATGCAAATATTGGAAGGCACCCCCAAAAAGGAGCCCCTTTGACACAAAAAACTTTTCCCCAACGGGAAAATTATTTTTTTTACAATTTTTCTTAATTTTATCCTTTCTTTTTTCTTTAAAAATCATTTTGGTTCTTGATTTTTAAAAACCCCCTTTTGAAACTTCTTTTAGCTGGGGAAAGTTTTTGGACTGTCTTTTTTCATTTTTTGGGGGTTTTTACATCTATAGCCACACAATTTCCATCAGCCCCCGGAAATCCAGATCTTTTTAATTAATGAATTTCCCTTTTAAATTTCCAGCCCTTTTTTAACGATTGGGTTATTAAAAAGGGTTGCCACCCAAACCTTCAAAAAACCGAAATTTAAGATTATATTTTAAAGAATAAATTTTTTGGGAAATTTAAAAATATGTTACCGGGGTTCCTGCCAGGTTAATTCGGTTGCTCTCCTTTAGTTAGTCGGTGTGTGGTTCAAATTTCTTTTTTTATTCCGGGAAAATTAAAAGAAAACTGAATTTTTTTGGCCCAATTGGTGCTTTGGTTTGTTCGGGTTTCCCGGGTTTGGGGTTTTCCCCGGCTTTTGCCCGAGCCCCTTTATAACCCGGGATAGGTGGATTCCCCGGGGTTGCTGAACTTTGGGTTCAAATCCGGGATTTTTCTTTTGAAATTGTGCTTTCAAAACCCTGCCTTTTGAAAGTGTTGTATGGTTGGAAAATGTCTTTTATAATTTAAATTAAAAAAGGCGGAAAAAAGGATTTAAAAATCATTAAAATTAAATGAATTTATTAAAAACCTTGAAATAAATTTAAAAAATTAGCTTTTTAAAATATTCCAATGGTATTTGGAAAAAGGAGGATTACAAAAAGTGCGGATTTAAAAAGAAGAGCAAATTTAAAAATGAAAATATGAATAAAAATTTTGAAGGAACTTTAAAAGAAATGTTTCCTGGCAATGAATTTTGGGGGTTGCCATTGTTGGAGGTTTTTCAGGGGCAAAGCTTTGGGGTTTTTCATAAAAACTCTAACGTGAGACTTAAAGGAAAAGATTTGCAAAAGACCTGGGGTTCACCCTTTTGGGGGGTTGGATTTTTGGGCCCGGGTTTGGGCCCCCGGAAAGGGGGGCAAAAAATTTGGGGCCGGGGCCCGAAGGTGGGGTTTTCCCGGCCCGGGAGCGGGTTAAGGCCCCGGCTCAGGGCGGCGGTAGCGGTGGGGCTGTAGTAGGGGCCAGCCCGGTCCCGTTTGGGGGACGAACCCCAAGTAATGGAAATAAACGTTCCAGTGGGTGTGGAAGCGGGTTCCCGGAAAAGGGGGAAAACCAAATTTCCTTTCCCTTTGGGACTTTCCCAAATCTTAATTGGAAAAATTCGAATTTACCCAAAGGTTAATTGAAGAATTCGGAAAGTTCGAATTTACCTTAAAATTACTTAAATTTTTCCCCGATTCAAATGAAATAAATTTTCCCTTTTTAAAACCAAATACCATATTAAATTGTTAAGGTGTAGGGAAAGAATTTCCCTTTTATTTGACCCCATTACTAATTGTTTCAGAAGGGAAGTTTTAATTTCCAATGTTTTTTAGTTTAATCAGGTTAGGATTGAACTGTTAAACGGATCGCATTGTTTTGTTTTGTTTTAAATAAAAAAAAGGAAGGAAAATTTGATTTAAGTTTTGGTTTTAGAAATGGAAAATTTGAAATTTTGATTGTAAATTTTAAAATGGTAAAAATTACCCTTTTAGGAAAATTAATAAGGGGGTTAAGCCAAGTATTGGAAAAAACAAAGGGTCCAGTGAAAGCTTTCCAGAAAAAAGGGTCAAAGAATCAACACCGAAAAGTCAGGAATAGGACAAGGGTTTTATAGGAAAAATTGACATAAATGAAAAAAAAAATTCTAGAAAAAAAATGTATTAGAAAACTAAATAAAAGTGAATTTAAAAAGGTGATTTTAGGGGAAATAAACAAAAAATAAGCAAAAAAATTTCCCAAACAAGTTAAATTTTCTACCCATTTAAATTTTTTTTTAGCAAAAGCTGAATTTTTTTAAAAGTAAAAAAATTTTAAAAGGCCAACTACCTCATCTTTGCAAAAATAAAAAGTAACTGGTCCAACTCTTTAACAAATTAAAAACCAAATCATTTTTAAACAAGGCCCAGAAAGAATTCCTTCAAACAAAAAAAGGGAGCCTGTTTTATTTGAAGGAGAAGGTCCCCTTCAAAAGGGAGGAATACTGTTTTGAGTGAAAGGGTTCCCCTCAGAAAGCTTTTTGGATTGGACCCAAAGTTCCCTTTTTGAAACCAGTCGTTTTTTCATAATTTCATTTGTTTTTTGTTTTCTGTTTTAAAACTTCAGTTCTTTCCTCATCCGTGGAATTTTTAATTGAAAATTCATTTCCGTTTCGCAATCATTTAAAAAAATTTTTTAATTTCCCACTTTGTGGAATTTCTTTTGTCATTTTAAAACCGGGGATTTATAGTTTTTTCGGGGTTCGGTTAAATTATTTCCTTTTAGCCCTTCCAGATTACTTGGATTCCCCTTTAAAAATTTTCAGGGTGTTTTTGGCCCCAAATTAAACATTTATGAATAATTCTCTTACCATCCATTTATCATTGGAAAATTTCCAAAACTAAAATTTTTTAAATCGAGGTTTTTGAAAAATTATTAAATATTAAGCCGGATAATTTAAAAAAATTTAAAAAAATTAAAAATTCTTTAATAAAAATATTGCTGTAATTGAATAATCTAAATTTAAATTGGAATTTCATGTGCCGTTTGGTCTTGTTTTTTCCCGTAAAGCGGGCGGGCCCGTTTAAGTGTTCCCGGGTTTCTTGGGTTTTTTTCCCGGGCTTTCCGGGGTTTTTCCCGCGGGGTGGGGTTCAGGCCGTGGCCTTTTGGGAATTTGGGGTTTGTGTTGGGGGACAATCATGGGTCGCAAATACCGGATTTTATAAAATTTGGCGAATTAACAGTTAAAAATAATCTTGGAATTAAATTAAAGGATTAAAAATGTTTTTAAAAAAATTTTTTAAAAATTTTAGGAAATTTAAACCAAATCGGTTTAAAAAAGGGTTTAAAAAAAAGAAAGTAAAAAATATTTTTAAATAATTTCCAAAAAACTAAAAAGGAAACCTAAAAAAAAAAATTTAATTTAAAAAAAGGAAAATTAAAATTAAAATGAATTTAAGAAAAAATTTTTTACTAGAAGAAAAAGGGGATGGAATTTTTTGATTTAATTTGTATTGAAACCAAGCAAAATTTGAGGGTTTGGTTGAAAATTTGGGGGTTTTGGGGTCTTTTTTGCTGGGTTAAAGAATTTACTAAAAATTAGCTGTGTTAAGGTTATTCCCTAAATTTAAAAAGGGCGAAGCTTTTTGGGGAAAGAGGGCCGGACCCCGGGGGGCGTCCTTACCCCCCCGGTGGTTCGCGGTTAAGGAGCGTTTTTCCGGGGGGCCCGCCCCGGGGGCGGGGCTTTTTCCTGTTCGGTTTTGGAGGGGGGGTCGGCAAGGACCGGGGGAAGCCGTGGGGGTCCCTAGTCGCACAGGGGTCGGGGCCGGGCGCCAGGTTTTTGGAGGAACCCGGAGAAAAATTCCTATGAGATCCGGGCCTTGCACCATAAGAGGGCCAAACTTCAAAAATATTCCAGTTCTTAATGGATCAAGAATCCTTCCGATCATTGGATAATTTTCAAAGTTGCAGAATCAACCATTGTCTATAAAAATACTTCCGTCTTTATTAAGAATCTCATATTGATTTTAGGAAAAATATGCTTTTTCAATGAGTGGTCCACATTTGTTAGAATCAGGCGCAACGCCTAAGGATTCACCAAAAAGGGTCAGGCCATGTGAAAAAGAGCTGTAATGATAAAAAATCTATATAAAAAATAAAGAATGAATATAGAAATTCAAAACTGTAAACACCTCAGAAGAACGAAATACCTATACTTAAAGGTAATGTTTACACAGAAGAAGAAAATGGTATGCGCCTTGCGTGTACTGTACATTAAGTGGCTGAGGTTAACTAAGGCACGTGCGTACTTTTTTACAGCAGAGAAATGAGTCTCGTGAGTCGGAGGGCTTTTGGGAGTTTTACGTTTGTATCTGAAAACTCTAAAGCAAGTGAACTGCAATTTGTAGGGTGTGTTTTGCGCAAATTGATTAGGCTTCTATCAGACTTTTGCAAAGCAGCCCTTTGTTGCTGGTGGTTAGCATTTTCTCAGTGAAAGCAATTAGCTGCATGTTACAGGCCCGTGCTCAGCAACTCCTATTATTCCTCGTACACCGTGAAGAACGAGCGAAGCTTAGCTTCGAGAACAGCACTCGCAAAGCCAGACTTCGCCGGACGCGGTGGCGCGGTCTGTAATCCCGCTTCTCGGGAGGCTGAGGTTGAAGGATCGCTTGAGCTCAGGAGCCCTGGGTGGCAGTAGCCTGTGTCGATCGGGTGTCCGAGCTAAGTTCGGCATCGAATGGTGCTCCTGGGGAGCCGGGGCCAGGTCGTTTAAGGAGGGAACCGGCCCAGGTCGGAAACGGAGCAGGTCAAAGTCCCCGTGTCGGTCAGTAGCGGGATCGCGCCCGTGAGCAGGCGCTGTGACTCAGCCTGAGTAAGAGAGCGGACGCAGCCTCTAAATTTTCGTCTTTTTTCCCCTTGAATCGATCTTCAACAATGTTCATTGTCTGTAGAAAATAATGCAGAATTTTCCCGTAAACGGCTTGTTGTCTGTTAAGCAATTCCACGGAAAGATTTCGCAATCTTACACTTGAAGAATTATACCTGTAAATTTTTGTGCACTCTGATCCTGTACTCGTTCAAGAATACAATATGAGAAGAAAAATGCCGAATTTACCTTTTAAAACTCCTATCTACCAGGTATCTGAGCTTGTAAGCAGGCAGAATTCGTGAAAGGGAACGTATTTTTCCATTCTTCCCTGTTTTACCCCAGGGCAACATCCCAAATATTGTTTTCAGTGAAGTTGATTTACTGATGTAACCGTGAGAATATTTCAATTTCAACCACGAATTTTTCGAATTAAGGAGTTTATGCCTCGAGTCTAGGAAGCTAGGCATGAACAATATTACCTGTCAATAGTACAGCATTTACGTTTATCACCGTATGTATGGAAAGAAATATGGAAAGATCTGGATTCCTTGCATTGTGTGTTTTTTAATGGTTTTTAACAATGGCAGCAGCATTGCAACGTCTAAAAAAACGATTTTCTAGGGAGTGTGTTTGTGTGTTTGATTTGTCAGTAAATATGACCTGTCGATGGAAAATTACTTTCAACGTTGGTGAGAATGTTTCCTAAGCAAAAGACAGCAAAGGAAAAGGGAAAAAATGTGTTTTAATTGTTAGAGAAAGTAATCATTACTAGAGATGTCAAAGTCAGTCAGTCATTGTCCAACCCGCTATATCCTAAACAGGGTCACGGGTTCGGGGAGCCAATCCCAGCCAGCACAGGATCAAGGCAGGAACAAACCCGCAGGGCCCACCCAGAAAAGAACAGACAATGTCTCAGAAATTGTAAACGAGATTTCATTATGTTATGAAAAACTTCAACATTGAAATATTTGTTCTTGTAAATAGAAAAGGCACTAGAGTGTTTTGGGTATGTAAAGATTGACAAAGTCGACAAGGTCACAGCATAATATCTGTTCTAAAGGTAAAGTCAAGAAATGAAGAACTAGCTAAACTGCAAATCAAACCAAGCACTGTTTAAATTTCAAGCACCAGAGTTTTGAATTTTTTTTCATTCCTGCCCTATTCTTAACATGAACGAATGTTAATATGAGAAGAGCAATGAGCACTCATTCGTTCTGAATACTCAGTTGAACGTAGCAGCACTGTCAGAGAGCTGCAGCCTTGCAGCAGTCATCAAGCAAAAGAAGGAAAAACTGGACAAGGCACAAGATCATATCTCAGCAAATGCACACACTCACTTAAGTCAATTTGGCTACGCCAATTCACAAAACTTAATGTGCATGGACTGGGAGGATACCCACAGGTACAAGGATTGAACACGGATATTCCTTGCAAGCAGAAAACCAGAAGGCCAGCTCCTGTCTCTCTTATTTGAAGTGGCACAGATAGCCAGTGCTCCACCATTCCAACACAGAGGAAGATCAAATAGTGCATGTTGTAGTTGGGAGGACAGAGGTTCACCTGCTGACTGAGAGCTCCTGGTTTGTGGGCGAGTAGGGAAACCTAGCTTCACCGTCAGAAAATATTATTGTGTTTTTCTCCAGGCACACAGTTTCTTTCTTTACTTTTTTCATTTTGTTGCTGTTTGTTTTCTGTTTTGAAAAAATCTTGCCGCTAAGGTACTTCAGCAACTCCATACAGGATGAGCACTCTGCGGGCACAGAGCTGCCTTCTTCTTGACCACTGCTGGAAAATTCATTTCTGGACACCATGATCCCAAGATGAATTAATCACGCAGAATTTTAGTAGTGCCATTTCTTTAGTCATGGATACAATGTACTATCAACTGTAGTTTCTTTCATCTAGTCCCTTAACCGAGCCAGACCTTCGCATCTCTTTGTACATTTCCTTTTTATGAACCCATTTCAGGGATGTTCTAGTGAGCTGCCTGCTGTTGGTAGCGGGCTGGGGTTTACTGGGTGATTTGGTCCTCTCTACTGCATTGTCCACACCGATCTTACCATGCATATAGGAGCCCAGCACAATATATCAAATACCAGATATACTATTTCTCAACCTCGAAGAATTTAACACTGAACTCATTTGTGAATTGAAAATACATATGTTCCTTCTAGCCACTGATCCAGTTTTCATTAATATCACAGGGATGGCTCTGCAAATACCTACATTTACACTTATGGAAAGAAACAGCTTGCATGGAGATGACAAGTCTGCAAATTAAACTCTTTGAAAATTGTTAATGATTAATTTGATGAGTAAATGAAAATAATGCAAATTATCATTGGAAGTTTTACACGGTGGCACAGTGGTAGCGCTGCTGCCTCGAGTTAGGAGACCCGGTTCGCTCCGGTCCTTCGTGTGGAGTTTGCATGTTCTCCCGTGGTCTCGTGGGTTCCCTCCTGGTGCTCCGTTTTTTCCCACAGTCCAAAGACATGGAAGTTAGGTGCACGGGCGATTCTCAATTGTGCTCGGTGTGTGTCCTGTGGTGGGCTGGCAAAATGCCTGGGGTTTGTTTCCTGCCTTCTGACCTGTTAGGCTGGGATTGGCTCCAGCAGACCCCGTGGCCCTGTATTTGGATTCAGGGTTAGAAAATGGATGATGGAATATACGATAAATGGATCGCATAATATCCATTCCTTGGAGTCAAAATTAAGTCAAGATGGAAATTTTCAAAGTATTTGCAGAATCGAGCACCACTGTATATACAAAATACTCCGTGTCTTATTAAAGAATCCTTCGATGATTGATTTTAGGAAAATGTATGTCTTTTTCTGAAGTGGTCCACATTTGCTGTGAATCAGGCGAACGCCTAGATTCCAAAAAGGGTCAGCCATGTGAAAAAAAGTGAGAACTTGTTGAATCCTG
>NW_024386331.1:0-75004 GCF_016835505.1 Polypterus senegalus | reverse complement strand
TTCTATCTATCTATCTATCTATCTATCTATCTATCTATCTATCTATCTATCTATCTTCTCAGTACATTAACTTTTTGAGGGCTGAATATTTTTCTCCAAACAAATGCTGTTTTCTGAAAAGGACACAATGTTATGGCTTCACACAGAAAATCAACATCAAAACATGTGTTGCTGTGTGCTGTGCCCGCCAGTTTGCTGTCTCTTTTGGCATGAGCTGCTTACGGGTGGAACCGACTGCTGGCAGGAATGTGCGGCAGGCTGTCTTCACGTGGCACAGGTGGCAACGTTGGTCATGGTCACACTGCAATGCAATCTGGTTTGTCTTTCCTGACATCATAGGTGGCAGTTCATTGAGGCAAACACTGCCATAGGCGTGTCAGCTACACAGACAACTGGAGAGCAATCAGTGGATGCTGGTACCACAGAATTTCTCAACCTTTAAGTATTTGCGACCCGAGTTTTCATAACAGTTTAAATTCCGCCCTCTTAATGTTTTTTTTTTTAAAGGAGCCCACTAATACCAATTTGTTGTTTGTTAATTAATGATATATCATAAATGCATATGTTATTACACCTACTTACTTACTTTTATCAACATTTATCTAATTCTAAATTTATTTTTCTAGTATTAGAATGTAGTTTAAGTCAGTTTGTTTTGGTTTCAATAAATGTATTTTTCATATTTTTGATTCTTGTTTTCTTTTTTTCACATCTTCGCACCCCCCTTTTTGTTACTTCGTGCCCCACTAGGGGGGCCCACCCCACAGGTTGAGAACCACTGTGGTACCACAATTTTGTTTTCGAAGTCAACCTCCAGATCCAGCCCAACATGTCAGATTCCAATTCAGAGATGATATGCCAAACACCATCCATGGAGTATTTTGCCAGGGCATTTGCATTGATCTACCGTCAGATGTCAATGCCATTTTTGTCAGCTATTTGCTCTTCACTACTGACGCGAGTGCAGAAAATCTCAGAAAAACAAACCAAGCTAACTTCCTCTCTAGCAAAGGGAGTCCAATAAAATCTAAATGCCAGGTTTGGTCACTATTTACAGTTCACTATCGCCATCAGGCCCTCCTGTTGACAAAAGTCGACAACGGCCCTGAAAGTGTTAAAGAGTCCAATGCCTTGTTTTATCTGCTAAGTCAGTTCTGCCTGTCTGTTGCCCCCTCAGTCCACTTATCTAGTCTGATGACTGATCTCTTATGAACTTATGTGTAAAAATCTTTTTGAAAGTCAAGGCATCTGACATCTTATGGTCCACTATAATGAAATATTATCCTATAAATAACCAATAAAAGAATGAAAAGTAATCTATTTAAACCCAAACTCTCTGTTCACCATGCTGATTCTTACTTGAGAGGTGGTCCTTCTTATTAATGTAACTTTTTATTTCTCCTTGTCCCCACTTCTCTCCTGATGCAGACTTTCTCATCTCATTGTGTCCTTCCTGCTGATGGAGACTCGCTCAGCTTCACTATCACTGCTGACTTTTCTTCTGAGGACCTGCTAAAGGAGCTGTCATGTCTGAAGAAGAGTTTGCAGAAGATCAGCCAGTGGGACATCCTAAGAACTCTATCAGGTACAGTGTCTGATCATGTTGTGTTCATTGTTAAATTCTTTAGAAGGACCAGAGTGACAGTAACAAGGACAGTGAGATGCATGAAGAAGGCCTTTTCATTAAGATTTCTCTATTAGTAATTTTTATAGTGCTGTTTACAATGACAAACTGAGGGATATCACACTCTCATAGTAAGCAGCTGCTTTTATTCAGAGTTCTAGATATTGTGAAAGATGGCCAGCACCATCACTAAGCCAGGACACCCTTAGGATTGAAGGACAGGGGGAGACAGATTGCACAGAGCTTTATCTCACACAGGACTAGGGATGGGTACCGGTGTCCGGTGCCATTGTGGAACCGGTGCTGACATGAACGGTAGTAACCAGACCGAAAAGCAGCGCACAATTCGGTGCTTCATTTCGGTGCTTTTTTCCCTGAGAAATCTAGTAGGCGGGCCCAGGTATGTACGGGTTTTTTTTTAGAGCAGAGCTAAAATGCCGAAGCGCAGTCGAGAGTGTGGCTGTACGTCACAGCAAAAGATATAAACTCAGCAGCCTGCAACAAATGCTTAAAGGTAATAATGTGCAAAGGAGGTAACACCTCAAATCTAATGAAACACATAGCGTCGCATGGCGTTTTTTTAAAAGCCGAAAAATGCACCGCATTTGATAACTTGCAGCAAGACATCACACCGAGCACATCTACTGCGGGTGTGGTGCCTGTTCTCGGAGTTAGCAACATCCAAGAACCCGAGGAGGAGAGTCCGGCCCCTAGCCCTGCCAGTGTAGCAGAAATGATAACTGAAGATGATGATGGCAGCAGCACCCGTTCTTCTCTGGGTGAGTAGCTTAATGTTGTTCGTGCAATTTACGTTGAACCACGTTATTACATTAATGCATGTAAGGTGAACTAGCAAACACCGTCGTAGTTACATGCGGCTGTCTTCTTGTTTGATGGCAGATACTCCCTTCACCCTGGCCAAAAAGGCTAAAATGACGAAAGAAAAAGTGGACGAAATTCATAGGGCAGTGACAAAATTTATAGTCAAAGATCTCCATCCATTTTCAACGGTGGAGTCACCATCATTCAGGTGAAAAATGTTGTATTACTCTTACATAAAAAAAAAATAGACTGTATAATACTGTAAAGGTTAATATGTTCATAGCTGCTTAGCTTTGTAAGTCTTCTAAATATTATAAGTAAACTATATTTGAATAAAAGGTGAGCTATATGTTTTTATTTTTTATCTGGAAGAAAAAAATTAATGAAAATTCAAATGTATTTTCTGTTTATTCTGGGAACTGGTTTATATGTTTTATTTATGTGTCCCAGCGTCATCAACGCCTTCTGAAAGAGTTTTCTCTTGTGCTGGGCATGCCATCAGCCATTAAGAGCGATCCCGTATAGCTCCAGAAAAGGCTAATATGATTATCTTCTTGCAAAAAAACTGCTAAACATCACAGGTTTCATGACAAAGTTTGTGTTTTCAATTGTTTAAGCACTGGTTCCAACCAAAGAAGTTATGTTTTATTGACAGAAAGGGCTAGGTTTGTTATAATTTTGTTTAAAAAAAATTACTGGGAAAAATAAAACACAAGAGGTTTTGGAAGAAGTTTGTGTTCTTTATTTTTTAAGCACCGTTCGAGCACCGTTTAAGCACCGGCACCGTTTCAAAAGTACCGTTTTGGCACCGGTATCGGATAAAACCTAAACGATACCCATCCCTACACAGGACACTAGACGGCAGTGAGCCCAGGCTCAGAGTCCCACATGAGTGCCTGCAGGGTATGCTGGGTATTGTAGTTCCAGGGGACAGCCTTCCCTGTAGGATTAGGGAATCCCTATGTTATGGGGATTCTGCCTCACATGAAAGAGCTGACAGACCACTTCTGGGGCAGCTAAAATAAAAGAGACTGCCTAACTTGTGTCAGGAGTCGGAAGGAAGGAGGAGAAATCTTGCAAGATGAATGGAGGAGGCTGTGAGAGACAGAGAGACAACACTGACCTGTGCTTTGCAAACGCTAGAGGCTGTTAAAGAGTTTTTTGGTCTGTTCTGTAGTGTGAGATTTAAATAAATAATAAAAAAAATTCATTTTGCTCTTAAAAACTTTTGGTTTTGGTTGCCGCTAAGGAACCATGTGGGAGTTTTTAAAGCTTTTTTCCCATTAGAAGGGTTTTTTTTTTTGTTTTTTACTTTTTTTTCGCCCGCACAAAAGCAAAAGTATAAGTATCTGGGTGTTTGGAGGTGCGCTTGGAAAAGTTATTTGTACTTGTACCTGTACTTGTTCTTGTTATCTGTATTTGAATTAGCATCGAGGCGGCAGGGTAGAAAGCAGCAGTAACTGAGATCGGCATTTTTAAATAGATAACCGCGTCGTCGTAACAGCGATTCCTTAGTTTAAAGGAAAAGGAAAAAAAGGCCGCGGCTGACTTCAAAGCAGTAAAAGGTGGAAACTCAGCAGTGCGCAGGTAAGCGGCCAGCGTTAATACACCGATCAGGCACAAGGAGCAGTAGAGCAGATAAGGTAGTAAAGTTTGATGTATTTGTTTACTAGCAAAATACCGCGCTTAGCAGCGGAGAAGTAGTGTGTTAAAGAAGTAATGAAAAAGAAAAGGAAACATTTTGAAAATAACGTAACATGATTGTTAATGTAATTGTTTTGTCACTGTTATGAGTGTTGCTGTTATATATATATATATATATATATATATATATATATATACACATATATATATCTATATATACATATATACATATATATACATACTATATAAATATATATATCTAATATCTATATATATCTATATCTACTGTATATCTCTCTCTATATATATACACATACATACTGTACATACACACAAACATTATATATATATATATATACACACACACACGTTATATCTATCTATCTATCTATCTATCTATCTATCTATCTATATATATATAAAGAAACGTCCCTTTTTCCAGGACTGTGTATTTCAACAATAATGTTTTAAAAATCCAAATAACTTTACAGATCTTCATTGTAAAGGGTTTAAACAATGTTTTCCATGCATGTTCAATTAACCCTAATCAATTAATTAACATTCACCTGTGGAATGGTCGTTAAGACCTTAACAGCTTACAGAAAGTAGGCATTTAAGGTCACAGTTCTAAAAACGCAGGACGCAGAGACTTGTCTACCGACTGTGAAAAACGCCCAAAGAAAGATGCCCAGGGTCCCTGCTCATCTGCGTGAACGAGCATTAGGCATGCTGCAGGGAGGCATGAGGACTGCTGATGTGGCTAGGGCAATAAATTGCCATGTCCGCACTGTGAGACGCCTAAGACAGCGCTACAGGGAGACAGGAAGGACAGCTGATCATCCTCGCAGTGGAAGACCACATGTAACAACACCTGCACAGGATCGGTACATCCGAATATCACACCTGCGTGACAGGTACAGGATGGCCACAACAACTGCCCGGGATGTCCAGAAACTTGCAGGTGCCTTGGTGGAAGAGTGGAGTAACATCTCACAGCAAGAACTGACAAATCTGGTCCAGTCCATGAGGAGGAGATGCACTGCAGTACTTCAAGCAGCTGGTGGCCACACCAGATACTGACTGGTACTTTTGATTTTGAGCCTCCCTTCATTCAGGGACACATTGTGAAGCATTTTTAGTTTATGTCTTATGGTGTTGACTCTTTAAGTGTTCATACAAATATTTACACATTAAGTTTACTGAAAGTAAAAACAGTTGAAAGTCAGAGGACGTTTCTTTTTTTGCTGAGTATATATATATATTATACAGTGGGTACGGTAAGTATTCAGACACCATTCAATTTTTCACTCTTTGTTATATTGCAGTCATTTGCTAAAATCATTTAAATTATTTTTTTTTCTCATTAATGTATTAGACAATGACCCTAAGCACACAGCTAAACTAATGAAGGAGTGGCTTCAAAACAACTCTGTGACTGTTCTTGAATTGCCCAGCCAGAGCTCTGACTTAAACCCAATTGAGCATCTCTAGACAGACCTAAAAATGGCTGTCCACCAATGTTTACCATCCAACCTGACAGAACTGGAGAGGATCTGCAAGGAGGAATGGCAGAGGATCCCCAAATCCAGGTGTGAAAAACTTGTTGCATCTTTCCCAAGAAGACTCATGGCTGTATGAGCTCAAAAGGGTGCTGCTACTAAATACTGAGCAAAGGGTCTGAATACTTAGGACCAGGTGATATTTCAGTTTTTCTTTTTTAATAAATCTGCAGCAATTTCAAAAATTCTTTTTTTGTCTGTCAATATGGGGTGCTGTGTGTACATTAATGAGGAAAAAAATAATTTAAATGATTTTAGCAAATGACTGCAATATAACAAAGAGTGAAAAATTGAAGGGGGTCTGAATACTTTCCGTACCCACTGTATATATATATATATATATATATATATATATATATATATATATATATATATATATATATATATATACACACAGTGGTGTGAAAAACTATTTGCCCCCTTCCTGATTTCTTATTCTTTTGCATGTTTGTCACACAAAATGTTTCTGATCATCAAACACATTTAACCATTAGTCAAATATAACACAAGTAAACACAAAATGCAGTTTTTAAATGATGGTTTTATTATTTAAGGAGAAAAAAAATCCACTGTATGTATATATATACTGCTCAAAAGAATTAAAGGAACACTTTTTAATCAGAGTAAATCATAAAGTCAATGAAACTTCTGGGATATTAATCTGGTCAGTTAAGTAGCAGAGGGGGTTGTTAATCAGTTTCAGCTGCTGTGGTGTTAATGAAATTAACAACAGATGTACTAGAGGGGCAACAATGAGATGACCCCAAAACAGGAATGGTTTAACAGGTGGAGGCCACTGACATTTTTCCCTCTTCATCTTTTCTGACTGTTTCTTCACTAGTTTTGCATTTGGCTACAGTCAGTGTCACTACTGGTAGCATGAGGCGATACCTGGACCCTACAGAGGTGGCACAGGTAGTCCAACTTCTCCAGGATGGCACATCAATACGTGTCATTGCCAGAAGGTTTGCTGTGTCTCCCTGCACAGTCTCAAGGGCATGGAGGAGATTCTAGGAGACAAGCAGTTACTCTAGGATAGCTGGAGAGGGCCATAGAAGGTCCATAACCCATCAGCAGGACCAGTATCTGCTCCTTTGGGCAAGGAGGGACAGGATGAGCACTGCCAGAGCCCTACAAAATGACCTCCAGCAGGCCACTGGTGTGAATGTCTCTGACCAAACAACCAGAAAGACTTCATGAGGGTGACCCAAGGGCCGCATATCCTCTAATGGGCCCTGAGCTCACTGCCCAGCAGCATGCAGCTCGATTGGCATTCGCCATAGAATACCAGAATTGGCAGATGCACCACTGGTGCCCTGTGCTTTTTACAGATGAGAGCAGGTTCACCCTGAGCACGAGACAGAAGTGAAAGGGTCTGGAGAAGCCAAGGAGAACATTATGCTGCCTGTAACATCATTCAGCACGAGCAGTTTGGTGGTGGGTTAATGATTGTCTGGAGAGGCATATCCATGGAGGGTCACACAGACCGCTACAGGCTTGACAAAGGCACCTTGGCTGCCATTAGGTATCAGGATGAAATCCTTGGACCCATTGTCAGACCCTATGCTGGTACAGTGGCTCCTGGTGCACACAATTCCTGGCCTCATGTGGTGAGAGTATGCAGGCAGTTCCTGGAGGATGAAGGAATTGATACCATTGACTGGCCACCACACTTTCCTGACCTAAATCCAATAGAACATCTCTGGGACATTATGTTTTGGTCCATCCAATGCCACCAGGTTGCACCTCAGACTGTCCAGGAGCTCAGTGATGCCCTGGTCCAGATCTGGGAGGAGATCCCCCACAACACCATCTGTCATCTCATTAGAAGCATGCACCGATGTTGTCAGGCATGTATACAAGAACACAGGGCCATACAAAGTGCTGCATAATTTGGAGTTGCTGCAAAATGGACTAAATTTTTTCACTCTGATTTTTGGGGCGTCTTTGAATTCAGGGCTCTGTAGGTTGATCATTTTCATTTCCATCAAACGATGTGGCATCCTTTCGTTCCAAACACATTTCCCAGTCTATATCAGTATAGATATCCAGGAGGATTTCTTTTTCCCATTGAGATCTGATGTGTTTTCAAAGTGTTCCTTTAATTTTTTTGAGCAGTTTATTTCAATACTTGATCGAATAATAACAACTGATTTAAGGATTTCACCTTTTCTTTCTCAAATGTGTTTACCTATATTATGGCAAAGTACAGGGATAAACCTTTATGTTCCTTTATGTTATGTTTTATGTTTATGTTCAGACTAAAGAAAAACATTTAAGATTATTAAATGTGATCTCAAGAAATGATGAGGGTTAATTATAATACTAATAACAGGACCAATTATAATGATACAGTGCAAAAGTAAATACTAATTGAAAGAGCCGGTGTGGTGTTCTAACGA
The DNA here is from genome assembly GCF_016835505.1 of Polypterus senegalus. Classification (NCBI taxonomy): domain Eukaryota; kingdom Metazoa; phylum Chordata; class Cladistia; order Polypteriformes; family Polypteridae; genus Polypterus; species Polypterus senegalus. Next base: position 66,953 of record NW_024386331.1, on the reverse strand, counting down.
TGAGTGAGGCGTCTTATTTTAACTCTTGCTGTCGTATATTGCATTCTGCCTCTCAGCGTTAGTCAGGGCCGGATTTTCCTATAGGCTAACTAGCCTTCAGCCTAGGGCCTCAAGATCAAGAGGGGCCTACATTCAAATTGTTAGCAGTTTGAACAAACTTAAAAATGGGAGGTGAAAGGGCCTCATAAGTGGAATAGCCTAGGGCCTCTTTTCATCTAAATCCGGCCCTGGCGTTAGTTATATAGAAATATAAATATTTATTTATATTTTTTAGACTTCAGACACTAGAAGTTGCTGACGAACCCTTCTCTTCGTTGTCAGTCTGTAGCAGCGAAAAAATAAAAGCAATAAGAGTTATAACAGACGTCATTGAAGTGGATCATGGGTTTCTGTAATGTTAATGAAAATGGCCAGGAGGGGTCACTAGAGAGGTGAGTGTCAAATGCTTCGAAGCTTCGATATGATTTCTGACATAACTGCTGCAAACGTTTTGATGCTTCATGAGGCTTCACTCCGCTCATCACTCTCTCTCTCTCTCTCTCTCTCTCTCTATATATATATATTTATATATATATATATATATATATATAAATATATATATCCAAAATGTTATTCTTATCCATCCATCCATTTTCCAACCCGCTGAATCCGAACACAGGGTCAGACTCACAATTCACACTCAATGGACGTGGGACCCGAATACACGCATGTCTTATTATTGGGGCGTCAATGCTACCGCTACTGTTTTCAGCAGAGAGGATGAATATCATGTATGTATATAATGAAGACAAAACAATTATATATTGATGTATACTATATGACGTACGTTGAGCGTTGCATGAAAACTTTGCACTAGGTGAGGAGCGGATATTTATGAGAAGTGAGTATTACAGTGAGAGGGGTGTCGTCACCCGTATTACTAAAGCTCTTTGCAGAATTATTCTACAAGTCGGTATTTATATTAAGTATATAATTTCTAGTTTTATTTCTATTTCACTAAGTATTATCGGGCACAATCATTCACTGTAAAAAAGAATATGTTAAAAGTACTTGAAAAAATAAGGCGACAAATTACAAGCAATATTTTTGAGTGGATTTAATATACTGCTGTATTGAGTAAACCTAATTTATTAATTTACTCAAATTTACCTAAAATAAATGAGTTTGATTAAATATAAGTAGTGTCAAAAATAGTTTTATTTTACTCTGATTTTCATATGAAAAAGAGTAATAATGCAACACTGGACCGTAGTGACTATATAACAAATAAATGCTAAAATTCCATATCTTCATCGTCTTCTTCTTCTTTCGGCTGCTCCATTAGAGTTTGCCTAGCGGATCATCCAAAATTGTTGTCCACATATTGATTTAGCAAAATTTTATACAGGATGCCCTTCCTGTCACAACCCTCCCCATTTATCCGGGCTTGGGACCGGCACGAAGAAACACACTGCTGAAATTCCATATATCTTTATTTATTTGAACAAACCCAGATAGTCACAACAACGGAGTTATATTTTCAAAGGTAAACGTTCGAAAATTAAATCAAATGTCTGAGAATAATGTTTACTAAATTACTGACATTCAAATGTCAATGCAAATGTTCTTTTTTTTTTTTTTTTAATTTTTTTATTATTAAACTTACACAAAAAGTATATCTGAATCAAATGATGTCCCAGGAATGAGAGGTAAACGGGAAGGAAACGTAGAGAGGGAAGTGAGCGAAATCCCGCGGCAGATGGCGCTCTTCACACGTCCTGCATTTACGCCAACATATCCGTTAAATGAATGGCCGTCTTTTCCACTACTTTTCAGTATGCGATAGCGAAAATCTTGAAATCAAACATCGCTAAATAAATCACTGTGTTAAAAATTAGACAGAAAATACATGACCTGTGCGGAACACGAATTAAATAAGAGGTCAAATAATACCGTGACGGTTAGGCAGACATCTTTTTATGTTGTTTACAGGTCGTATTGATTAGGACAATGAAGGGAAAGGTTTCGTGAAAACAAGAACTGCTTACGCCTGTAACTATACGAAATGAAGTACTTGTTATTATTCATTACAGAATTAATATGCTTTATACTTACATATTCGTAGTAAAACAGCTCTTATTATGGATAAAAATTACAGCTGAATGCGTTGTTGTAAAGACCAAGAAATCGATGTGAGACGAAGTGCAGCGTCATTACATTTAACTTAAATTAAATGTGTTCAATTCACAGTGTAGTTTTTTTTTTACTTAAAATCAGATATAAAAAATCTTTACATTGTAAGAAAAATAATAAGTTAACATAATTGTTATTGAATTAGAAAAAAAATCAATAAAAAGGGTAAAACCCATTTTTATTAATAAAAGTAATGATTATTTTGCGTATAGTTACCTATTTTCTGTTATTATTTTTCACACTTGCAAGATTTATTTTTTTACAGTGTATTGATCATCCAGAAACATTCATTTCTCTGTCAATTCTGTCGAGTTTTTGAACTCAGCTGATGCCTCATGTTCTTCAAACGGAGCTCATGAATAAAGAGTCGAAACACCGAGCAGACATGCGCACTGGGATTGTATCATGACAAGTGGTTCGGAGCTCGGAGCAGACATGCGCACTAGCTAATGAACCGTCAAGGCGGTCGAAGCGCTGAGCAGACATGAGCAGATAAACGAGGCTTTGTGAAGCCTCAGCACACTCGAAGGCATTGAGCTCGATATTTGTGAGAGTCTCTCTGAAACTTAACTCTCTAGTTATATTTTTGTAATTTGTATTGACACCACAAACTTCAGGTGATAGTTAAGTGCCAGCACTTAACGACAATTCATTATTCTTATTGTGCATTGCCTTTGTCTGATACATTGTATCAAAGATATATTGTCAAATATCAACTTTATTGAAAAAGATCAGATAAAACGTGCAACATTTTGACGCAACGCTTAATTTTCTTAACGTCAAACAGTAAAGAGATTTAATTGTTGCTTTTGATCAAAAATATGTCTTACCGTTCGAGTTGCGGCGTTATAAAGTAATGTTTCAGGCTGCTTCATATGTACATTAAGGTTTTGATTAAAACTTCAATACACGCACCACTTAATTAAAAAAAAAAAAAAAAAAAACAGACATTTTTTTGGTATTAGACGCGCAACCAATCGTAAAAGCTTACCTTGTATTTTATGACAATCCCGTAATTACAAACTTGCGGTTTTGTACGACATTAATGTAAACGTGGGTTTCCTTTTCTGAACAAAATACTGCAGCAATATGCACGATCAACGACAATTTGTGTAAAGTTTCTTTTTACACGTTGTAATGCCAATACTTAACATAAACTCTGAATAAGACGATAAAAACTAAAGCCAGGATATTTAAAGCTTTATTACGAATATTCAAACACAGAACGCTACTTAAATAAAACATGTACCGCACAGCACCCTCTGTTAGCTTTAATGGGCGAGGTATTATTTAAAAAAAGAAAGTAATTTTATTACATTTTAAGCTATCTCAAAATATCTTCCTGCCTGTTCGCAGATATCTGAAATACAACAGATATCGTAAAATAGGCAGGAGGTTCCACTGAAAAAATAAGAAATTTTACATGAAGTGATGTTGAGATATCTCTCAGGTTATTTAAGATATTTGAAAATGCGCAAGAAGTTATTTTAAGATATCTGAAAATGTGGAGCATATCATTTCTAAAAATAAATGTATTTTTAGATATCTATAATTCAGTCTGAGATATTTAAAGTTCAATTTGGAGATATCATAGAATATATTGTAAGATATCTCTAAATGTTAATTTGGTTTCAAATAGTAACAGTAACTTTTTGGCAAGGTCCTTAGACATTAGTTAAGTTACTTTAAAAAGCTTCGATAGCATAAGTCTGAGTCTAAATGACATCTTTGCTTGTCCCAAGTAACCTCAATTCCTGTCATTTTTACAGCGGCCGTCGCTTCAGTGATGTTGCCTAAGGGCTCATTTATACTTCACGCGACGCGACGCAAACTGCAGCGGACGCTCCTGCTACGCAAGCGTTGAAGTGTTCATACTTGCGCAAGTACTTTACGTACATCTGGAGGAGTCCACCAGGTGGCAGTGTGAGATATTATCACGGTGAGAACATGTTTGGCTTCTCTGTGTTGTGAATTGCCTAAAACGCCTATTAAATTCCGATAACACCTTACCGCAATATCTGTGAAAAGGATGTTTATTGATTAAATCCATCAATCCAGGGATGTGTCAATTCCAACAAGCATTGGGCACGACTGAGAAATAATCCCTGGACGAGGTCTCCGCTCATCGCAAGGTGAATACAAGCACACACATACACTAGCGTCATTTTAGCGGCACAAAATCCCCAAATCTGCTTATCTTCGGAAGGAAACCCGAGCACAGTGTGGAATACAAGAAGGAAATACCAGCAACGTAACTCCCTGCGAGACAGCAGTGCTATCGCTCCGCCACCGTGACACCCCCATGTGTGTAATTATTAACAGTATTCATTATTTAAATGAAATTATATGTAAAATGTAACACACACACTTTAATGCATTTCATCATGAAAGTGATATCAAGTATAAATCTAAAGATTCTAAATGTGCAGAGAGTTGGAATATCAGACATTTAATTTGTTCTGTTTGGCGATCTTTTGCTGCTTGCCGCAGCTGTCAGGTCCAAGAAGCTCGTAGCGATTAAAAACTGGGATGACGTTTACGACGGTCTGCTTTATTGATAAAGTAAACTACGAGGTTAAAGTGGACATTTCGAGATTAAAGCCGAAATTTCCACTTTAATCACAAAATACACGTTTTCACCGTGTCCTTTATTTTTTTCTCAGTGGTTCAAATATAACGCTATACATTATGTTGCTGTTGTTAAGTTGCAAAAATAGAAAAAATTAAAAAAGACGACGCAAAAGATGGTATGTGAGACTTTTAAAATGTATCGTGTCATTACGATCGGGAATATGCGACGCTTGAATATAAAAGCACCACGAATGCATCTGTATGTCGGCATTTTGCTTCAACACTTTGAACCATTCATCAAACAGCAAAGCGCGCACATCGATCCCCGAAGGATCTCCACAGAGGCTTGCTGCCACATGTAGACAGTAAACAGAGACTCTGAGCCTAGAATAAGCGGGCAGTTCATCCTTGCAATGGGCGTCTCGTGAAAGACGTAGTGGGCGTGTCGTGGGCGTTTCATGAATGACGTACAAGCTACTGGATCTGCCGCGTGCTGCAGTTTCTCTCTGTTAGCACTTATGAGACCCTCGTGCTCAGACTTCTTCGCGGCCAGAAGATCAAGCAAAAGTACGGAAGGTGAGACAAAGTCGAACGTGGGGATCGCGTACGGGTGGAATGCTAGCAGTGAGGAAGGCCACGATATGCTGAGAGGCTTTAAATTTGAGGAGGTGCGAGAGGCCGCGTGGTTCGCTTGGGGATTGAGCGCTACGTGGTGGAGAAGGCGGTGGCACAACAAATCGCATCTTCACGAGGTTATTGTGGATGACAGGGGTCGCGCACTTATTTTGCTAGTGCTCCGTTAATTTATTTTCCGGTCGCTGTCCCGTGAAATGTAATGCTACATCTGACTTGGCGGAGGCGCGTTAACTCGGGATTGCTTCTTCTTTCTTCGCGCTCGTGCACATATCCGCGCCGTTTGTTCTTTTGATTTCGCGCATGCTCCGCACTGTTCTCTTCGTCGGGCACGCGCTTGTTCTGCCGCTCCATCCCGTCGTTCATTTCTGATTTTTCTTGAACTCTGCGTGTTGTTTTGTGTTTTTTCCTTTTTCCTCTAAAGCCGTCATCGGCAAACTTTGTTAAAGTGGCGTCGAGCGATGTAACTTTGCAGGGCGCGTTCAGGTTTGATTTCCAGCAGTTTGTCTCATACTGAGAACTATTAGAAATAATTTAAATTATTTCATTTTTTTTTCTGATCAGGAAAGATGCTCGTGCGGTTTCACTGTAACGGGGAGACTTTGATTTGTTTAATGGGAAATAAAAAAATACAAAAATTACACAAGCTAGTGCTGCTGGAGGGATACAGTAAAATGTACAGCTCGCATGGCATTACGAGTACATTTTTGTGATATTTTATTCGCTATTGTTTTATTTAATGTCTTTTATCCTTCACAACTACTTTCAGTATTTCTGTACACTTTGATACTTTAGCTTACTAGAGATGGCGTGTTAAATGAAGAACAGGACTCGAGCCAATCGGGCTGTTTGTGTCGGACCACATGAAGCCAACAAAATACAAAACGTGAAGCTGCAGAGCCGCGACTCGACTATTATGGGCTGGAGCTCAACTGTCTGTCCTTATTGTTTAAAGTGGTGAGCAGGGGTTCAGCATGGGGGGCTGAGAATGGGCCACAGTGGGGGGGCAAACCGACAGATGGCATTTACGGTGAGTGCAGGGCTTTAGAAATTACGGGCGATTGGGAAAGTCATTGTTAATTTTCAAAACGAAACCCGTTAACAGACAGTGCCGTTCACTATTTACAGTTTTCTATGTCAAAGACTGTTAATACCGGAGGGGTGGACACTGGCCCGTCAGAGACAAGCCGTGCCTACCCTGCAAAATGCCCTGTCTGTTCAATGAATATTCTGGAGAAGAATAACATTTTATTTTCAAAGTTCACTTTGCAGCACGTTTTGAACATGTTGACCGGTCTGCCTGACTTAAATATAGATAGCCCATCCCAGCCCATTTTAATTAATTATCCCAAACGCGCATTCGGAAATACACTCAGATGTTTTAGTGCAAGCTGGTATCAGTCTCGACAATGGATTGAATATTCTGTTGTCCGTGTTGCCAGCTTTTGCTTTGCGTGCCGCAAATTTAGTATTTCTAATTCGGACCGCGAGGACATATTCACCAAACACGGCTACACAAATTGGAAAAAAGCTCTAGAAAGAGGCGGCGGCGGCTTCCACAAACACGCGTCTAGTATCCCGCACGTCAGAGCCATGTCTGCATGGCAAGAGTATCGGCGCCGGGCAGAGACGGGTGAAAGAATATTTCAACTACTGGGTCCAGCCCAGATAGAAAAGAATTGATATTATGTGAAAAGCATTGGGAAGGCCGTTTAGTTCTTTGAAGTCAATTATGAACTGCCTCTGTGTGGTCACAATCACGTAGGTGGGGAGGAGGGACTTTTCCTTACACAATCAAAAAAGATGCCAAATTATAAAATACATCCCAGACAACGCAAATTACACATCCAATGTAATTCAAAATGAAATAATTGAGACTCTTGACAAAATTGTGGTAAAAGATATCAGGACCAAATATGAAAAAGTTGACACTCATCGACTTTGCATTAAAAGTGATGGTACCAGGGATCGCTGTAACATTGAGAATTTGTCTGTAGTGATTAGATTTGTCCAGATCTCCATCCCTGAAGAACACCTGATTGGCTTAATTGAACTGAATCAGCTTGATGCTGAGTATATTTATAACCAAATTCAGTCACATCTCTCTGAGTTAGGTTACAGCCTAGACAATTTAGTGTGTCAGTGTTTTGATGGTGCTTCTGTCATGTCTGGGGTAAGGGGTGGTGTCCAGCCTTTGTTACAAGTACATTCCATATGTACAATGCTACAACCACCAGTTCCATTTAGCAGTAATACATGCAATGGAATCAGAACCTCTGGCTAAGAAGTTCTTTGACTGGTCAAATTCATTGAACACATTTTGTCACAGACATTATGTTTCACACACATACAATACACCCACACTGAAAAGACTTCTAGAAATACGATGGATCAGTCATTATGATGTCACAAAGTCCATTGTCAACAATGAGGAAGCTATAAGGGGGCTTCTCTCAGAGGTAGCAGAGGCTGACACTGCCCATTTTGACATTTGCATAGAGGCATGTGGTCTTCTGACCCAATGAAAAAGCAGAATTTCTTCAATACAGGAAAATTCCTCCTTCATGTGCTTGGTGTGCTGAAACCAGCCAATGCAATTCTATAGGCACATACAGTGGACTTGTGTACAGCTGGGGAGGTGGTGACAGCTTCACTGGCCACACTGAAGGAGATGAAATGCTACTCATTCTGGGAGGAGCATTTCTTTCAGTGTGAAAGTTGACCTACCAGTTCGCTCAAAAGCAGCTTGATGATAGTATTGTCGTGTCTACGCTTGGCATGGTGACACTGATGAACAAATTGCTCCTAATCAGACTTTTAAAGGGCTTTGTTCAGCATTCTTGATAGAGCTATTGTGAAAATGTTGAGAAATGTTGAATTATTGAGGGCCACATTGCTTCTCCTGCCAAAATCAGAATTATTTCTTGATCATTCTCTCCTGAAACCTCTTCAGGCACTTGCAGGCACAGAGCAAAACAGCATGAGCTTGCAAAATGAAATTGCTGTGGCAAAAGCAATGTTGATTAATAAACTGCCAGCTGATGCTAATCTCTCTGAAGCGTGCAAATGCATTCAACAGTACAAAGAGGCCTTCCCTATGTTGCATTCGCTATATGTCACAGCACTCATCATTGGTGTGTCTTCAACTGCATGCGAAAGCTCTTTCTCTACTTTAAACTGCATTCTCACTCCACTCAGCCGAAAAATGCTGCATTCAAGGAAGAGAAATTTAGTCATTCTGGCACATGAGAAAAACATCACAGAAAATCTAGACATGAATGAATTTATTTCAGAATTTGCCAAGAGTAACCGCAGACTGGTCCTGTAGATAATATCCAGGTTAAACACTGGAAACTGATATCCTATAGCCTCCCTAATGACTACAATGAGCCACGTTTCTGTTCTTGCTCTCATATGTTGTATACATTTGACTTTATTGATATTTACCTTGTAGATGTAGTTCTATATTTGTTCACAAAAAATAATAATACATGTTCTATTGCCTCTGTTAATTTTATTGAACAATTGGTTATGATTTATGCCACAATTTTTGCTTTTATATGTTATATAAAACTGATGTTGTTATTATTATTTGCCCCCAAAAATGGGGATGGATGGATGGATATCCCCCAGACAAGCCAAATGCCCACCCACACATGATGTTCTGGTTACACCTCTGGTTAATACCAGTTAAATATAATTTAATTGGTCACATAGTTTACAGTAAATACATCCCATACCATTAGAACTGCCTATAAAATAATTACCACACAGCCGAATCAGGGCCGTTGTTGATATGTAAGACGTCTTTGTGCAGAAACTGATTTGGCGCCCTTCATAAGAATTCCTACTAGTTTTCCAAACTACTTTACTGTTTTACAATTCAATTTTCATATTCAATCAATACCAAGGCAACAAAACCTTCAATCAAATATAATAATAAATCCTGTATCTTAAATGAAAACAATGAAGAACTCTTGATACATATGACACAATATTGTAAGAAAAAATTCCAAAAATACATTTTAACAATATAATAAAAGAATTACAAAAAATTATTATGGCACTTTTCTAGCCTTTGCACTGACAAACCTTTCGATGATATTACTTATGTCTATTTTATATAATTCTTAATTTTCTATTGCAGTTATTGACAAATTCCACAAACGTTCTTGGCTCATTGATGATTGTAAGTAATTTTTAATTTAGAAAAACTTCTTTCTGCAGACGCTACTGTAACCGGCAGTGACAAATAAATTCTTAGTGAGGTAGCTGCATTTGGAAATGAATCAATTAAATAATTATTTATACTAATAAAAGGCAAAGCCCTCACTCACTCATCACTAATTCTCCAACTTCCCGTGTAGGTAGAAGGCTGAAATTTGGCAGGTTCATTCCTTACAGCTTACTTACAAAAGTTGGGCAGGTTTCATTTAGAAATTCTACGTGTAACGATCATTACTAGAACCTACTTAGGTACATATATACGGCCATAGCCTGCAGCTCGGTCGCCGTGTGAGACGGAGTTGCGTCCCTTATCGTCACGCCTCACATGTAATTGAGTGCCTGCCCATATAAGGCCGTCCATCAGCAACTATCCAATAGACACGCTGCCGTGAAATATTCGCGGGTGAAGGACTGTGCTTAAGCAAACGAAGATGAGATGGTCAGGAATAGACTTGTGTTAGGCACAAACTCAGCGAAAGTGCGAGAGAAACTTTTAAGTGCCGGGTCTTAACTAACATGAAATAAAGCCGTGGACATTGCAAGATCGCACAACATAGCACAAGCACAGCTGAGAACCTTCGATGCATGTACTCTGAGTGGCTCACGTGAACTGACTTTGCATGACTGGGAAAGGTAAACCCATGCATGCAGTGCGTGATGTCTCAGACACACTACTTCTCCGCTGCGAAGCGCTTGTATTTTGCTAGTTGTATATAAAATTCAGTACATCTTTCAATGTGATATTTTTATCCAGAAAAAATTGTAAAGATTTTAATTCTTTGAAAACAGAGTGACCGTCTATATCATCTCTTCATTTTAGATGCAAATCCTTACGATGTTTTAGGATTTCACTTTCATCCCAATTCGAGAACAAACTTATTTTCGATATAACTTTAAACGTATCATTGTACTTATTTAAAAGTTGAAATTGTTCGATTATCAACATTATGACTGAATCAATTGTCCATCCATCCGGTCGGGTTGCGGGGGCAGCAGCTTAAGCAGAGAGGCCCAGACTTCCCTCTCCCTGGCCACTTCTTCCAGCTCTTCCGGGAGAATCCCAAGGAATTCCCAGGCCAGACGGGAGACATAGTCCCTCCAGCGTGTCCTGGGTCTTCCCTGGGGCCTCCTCCTGGTTTGACGTGCCCGGAACACCTCACCAGGGAGGCGTCCAGGAAGCATCCTGGTCAGATGCCCGAGCCACCTCATCTGACTCCTCTCGATGCGGAGGAGCAGCGGCTCTACTCTGAGCCCCTCCTGGATGACTGAGCGTCTCACCTTATCTTTAAGGGAAAGCCCAGACACCTTGCGGAGGAAACTCATTTCAGCCACTTGTATTCGTGATCCCGTTCTTTCGGTCACTACCCATAGCTCATGACCATAGGTGAGGGTAGGAGCGTAGATCGACTGTTAAACTGAGAGCTTTGCCTTACGGCTCAGCTCCTTAATCACCACGACAGACCGATGCAGAGCCCGCATCACTGTGGATGCCGCACCAATCCACCTGTCGATCTCACGCTCCATTCTTCCCTCACTCGTGAAAAAGACCCCGAGATACTTGAACTCCTCCACTGAATTAATTATTATTATTGAATCAATTATTAATTAAAAAAGTTTTAAAAGTTAATTTTGTATCTCTAGTGTATTCATCTTTTGATTCGTAATCAAAACTTCTTTTTCTTCTTCGCTCTCTTACATTATCCTAAAATGTTGGTTCATCGTCTATTTCTTCTGTAATTTGTGCTGAACTTCTTATTATCACTTCAAATGATTCATCTCTCCTGAAATCATTCAAGTATGTTTAAGCTTTTTTAATATTTCAAGAGCTTCAATTCAGTTTAAATCAGGATTTTGTAACATTTTACTAACAACATTAATTTTACTCAAAATATTGTGGCACATAAAAAGAGAACATATACATTTTAAATGAGTTAACTTTGAAATGCATGTGTTGGCCTGAAATCTTGTATCCATATCTTTTGTTGTATGATTTGAAGTTTCTTTTAAAGCAAGATATTTCTTTTGTTTGTAATTTTAAGGGTCTAATTTTGTCTTTTGCTTTCCCATCTTATATTGAGCAATGGTTAGTTAATTGTTTTAAATATTTAAATAAAATGTTCCAGCATTTCGTAGACAAAGAAAATAAATTCTAAACTTATTGAATGATACTAAAAATTAATTGTTTCAAGTGAGATTTTTGCAGCATCATTGACAATTAGTTATTCTATTTCCAAGAAAGGGTACCAATACAACATGGCGGCCCTCGATGGCTCTGAGAGGCGCGCCTTGACCCTTCTTTCTTCATAAGCACCACCTATGGAGTCGGCCAATATTATTACAAAACTGCATCTGCTGGGAAATCCATTTTAAATCCCCCAGAAACAAAGACCAGCATACAGTAACATTTGTGCTGTCGTTTTATTGATTCCAGTAAACCAGCTAATTCAGAACATGTTTGTTACAACATTGATTTTTGCGCGGTTCTAGCAATAATGCACACAACAGGAAAAAGCGTTGCATGAAAAATTAATACATTTTATTTGTTGTGGGCTTTTTTCTGTCACCTATTGGTTCCCCCTCTAGCTTAGTGCCCTTGTGTGGTGCACAAACTGCACACCCACTTGTGAGGGCCCTGAGCCGAATGTTTACTCACCTATCACTGCCACGAGTCTTTCGAAGAACGTCCTCCATATGTTGTTCAGAGACACGGGCCAATGAGTTTGATGAAGACTGCTCTCAGTTTCATGGAGATAGCCAATTCTTATGTCTTTAATAAGAAAACATACAGGAAAGACGTGCACAAACAGATAGAGGCGCGATTGAATTTCTACAAAGAGTTGCATTCACTTGAAAACAAAAATAAAACTTGCAAAATAGTATCTTACTGATAGAACTACAGAGTATTCAATCATTTTAATATATTGGGAAGATTTGTAACAGTCACCCATTCAGTATCTAAATCATACCTTCATGTGTTAAAATCTGTGATGATGAGATCCAAATGTGTGATGATTTGACGTGGAATTACCCATCAGGAGTATCTCTGCTCCAAATCGATGATCTAATCCACCACAGAAACTGCACTCGCCCTTTTAACTCTGTAAAATCTGAATATCCTCATAGATACGATTCTTTTTCTCCTTTAAACACAACATCAAGCCTTTCTATCAGAATAGTCACACCATCATCTTTTTTCAGGTCTTCTGCTCAAATTGACATCTCAATGCTGTCCCTGTAAGCGACAGTCCAACCCGAAGTGTGTGTTTTTTATTTCTAGCTCAGTAACCCGTGTCCATATTAAATCTTCATTTTTCCAGCTCTAGTATGCCTTTCTCTTGTCAACTGCAGGCAGGATTCTATAATTATCATCCATCTTCAACTACGAATGTTAAACTTAAATAACAACACAACACCTTTGATGTTAGCCACAAACTTTATATTCTTCTCTCCCATAAAAATCACCCATCACAAGTAACCTCCTACAAACCCACTCTCGTCAAACTCCGAATGTCCCACTCCCAGTCGGGATGCAGTCCCGTAATCCCACAAATAGGAGCACATATATAAGATATAGAATATAACAACTTAACAGAATGAAGCTCCTGATGCGCAGTTCAAGTCCAGTGAGGATATCCAACAAAGCCCTGAATATGACGTCTTTAATAGACCTGCCATTGCTGTGTCCAAACATGATGGTGCCGTGTAGATAAAGTGTTGTCATATCTACATGGTGGGACTGATATGTATGCATATCCCCTTTAATGAAGGTCTGCAGTGCACTTTGATCACATCTGAATTGTTTGATTTGTAATTTTAAACTGTGAGGCAAAGGAGGAAATAAAAAAAAATGTGTCTTTGACCCAAACCTCATGGAGGGCACTGTGACCCTGAAGTGTGCTCATTATTTTTACTGACTTTATGAAGTTAATTCTACACTTTTATTTTCACAGGGCTTTCCCAGTTCACATGGCCATACACTGAGGTGTCTAATGGCTTCCAGGTCAGGGCTGTCCATGTGAGAAGTGAATCTGAGAAGAAACGGGCAGACACTTAGAGGGAAGAGTTTCCCACAGAGCATGGCCTCTGCCAAAGAAGATGGCATGGATGAAAGAATGGTGGACATTAAAGAAGAGGAGTGTGAGCGGCTCACATCAGAGGATGTGTGTGTGAAGCCGGAGGATCACGAAGAAAGAATTTCAGTTTTTAAAGAGGAGGAGGAATGCAAGGGGGTGACTGTTACCATTAAATCTGAGGATTTGAATGATTTCTCAAGTGGTCTTGAACTTCAAAAGTATGAAACTGAGGATATTTTCAAGCAAGAGGCCTGTGAAGAATCTCCATCCAGTTTACAGCCCTGGTCCACTAATATGGGAGGACTGGCTACGCTGGAGAATTCTGCAGAGCTGAAATCAGAGTTATCAGAGTCTGAAAAGAAAATCACTGAGGGAAATGGGAGAGAAGGAGAAGAGTCAACTGGGAGTGTTGGAATAAGTAAGTAATGTGATTAAATGTTAAAGAGCATTTATAAATTCTAAAGGTGGGTGCTTTGATGTTTTTAGAAGATTGAAATGAGAGTTAATTAAACCTGGATAAAGACCACCTGCTCGGTGCATGATAACAAACAATAGGTTACCTAATAAATGATAAATTAGAAAACTTGAGTGAATAAGAAAAAATCTAAAGTGTTGAGCGCAGGACTTGATCATCATGAAGCTTTCACTGAAGCTGTGACGTATGTTAGTACGTTCAATGAAAATGTCAAAAGTCATATTTTGTTAAAGACATGTATATTTCTTAAATTATGTGACAGTTAAGGTAGAAATGTCCACAAAAAGAAATAAATAAGTAAGAATCAAATCCTCACCGCTGTGCTCTAAATAAGAGTGAATTTGCTCAAGTCAGTGCACACCTAATATGTGCCTCATCTTTCTAATGGTAATCTCCTGCACTTTGACGTTAACAGTGACAAGAGCTTCCTGTATGAGCCATGATGACATTCAGGGGGTCTCAGGGTCTTCTTTCAGTATCTTGTGTTCTGCTCTCAGCCTGAACTTGCTGGGGCAACATGGCCTGGACAAGTTGGCAGTGATGTGAAGTCTTCACTTGGAGATGATCTTGGGCCCTTCAGTCTCCCACAGTCACATCGGGTTAATTTGGAGTCACCACTCCACTTCACTTGCATTTTTTTGTGGATGAGGGGAAGAACCAGAATAACCAGAAACTCCATTCAGAGCCCCTGGGTAGATCAACTGTGGGTAAGATTTGACCCCAGGACACCTAAACAATTAAGCAGCTGTGCTAAACACTGTGCCCCCCTAACACAAGCAGATATATTTGTATGTTTATTTTAGTCCAGATTAGGTTCTAAACAACAACAAAACAACATTTATTTATATAGCACATTTTCATACATAATCAAGAATAAAAGACACAGTAAGAAAAGAAAATAAGTCAACATTAATTAACATAGAATAAGAGTATGGTCCGTGGCCAGGTGGACAGAAAAAACTCCAGACGACTGGAGAAAAAAATAAAATCTGTAGGGATTCTAGACCATGAGACTGCCCAGGTCCGTAAGGTTCTAGAGGATGTAAATATCATCACAAACATTACAATTAAGAAGAGAAAACCCAAATTCCAACACATTATTGGGTAGGAAGGCTCAGATCAGAGTCTTTAGTGCTGATATTGATCACCCATTCCATTCCATTATGATCTGATTAAGCCAATAACAATACTGTATTTCTTTTTTTTAACAATAAATGTATTTTTAGCCATGCATAAACTTCACATTCATTAATAAAGTGCTACTGTATACAGCATACACAAAGGACATTTACCCATAATGCACACATAATAGAACAAAAGCAAGCTGAATAAAACAAAGGCATGTCTTAATCATACTCCATATTTCTAATCAAATTAAATGTTCAATTAGATATTTGTAGCCGTCAACTACGACAAAAAGCAAATGAGACAGTCTTGGTGAACGCTTCAGGTTCTTATATAAGATTATAAGCATCTCTGCATGTTCTGAGAACAGTCTGGTCCTCCTGTTATCCACGACATGTTGCTGCCGTACTGAACAGACCCTCGTTGTCCCCACTCATATAAGGAGGGCACAGGTAGGACGATGACTTTTATTGGTCCTCCACAAAGCAAGTGACCCAGCATCTCTTGTGGTATGAGGTTCACAGAGATAAAGATTCACCTTTGATGCTGCTGACTCAAATACCATTTTTATCTTTATTGACAATTTCTTGTTGCAATCTGCAGCTCTGGTGGAGGGGATTTTCTTTGAACTTCTCAGCTGTTGTCTGTCGCCCGAGTGCGTCTGTGTGGTCGAGACACCGCACTGAGCAGTTTATGTGTTTAAGATTTGCAATCAGCTGTGAAATACGTGTCCTTGTATTATTGTTTAATTTGTGGAAAAAATCTTTATGATAATAATATCTGTTACAGAATTCGTTACTGTTGTGATAAAGGCGCTATTTGGTGCCCGACCCGGCACAGACTGACAGAGAGGCACATGTAAAAATCACAGAGGCTTTTATTTTCTCTTCAGTCTTCCTTGTGTCCCAATGGCCCA
The DNA here is from genome assembly GCF_016835505.1 of Polypterus senegalus. Taxonomy (NCBI): domain Eukaryota; kingdom Metazoa; phylum Chordata; class Cladistia; order Polypteriformes; family Polypteridae; genus Polypterus; species Polypterus senegalus. Next base: position 50,761 of record NW_024386331.1, on the reverse strand, counting down.
ACACAGTCCCAAAGCACTTTAAACAATAGCAACAACTCTTCATCTTGCACCACCACTCCTCCCAGGCAACCTCGTTCTCTTCCTCCCGATTTTGGCCTTTGAGTGGTGGAGGCTGGTCCGTTTTATAGCCCACCCGAAGTGTTCCAGGTGCTTGACCACCTAGTCACAATTGCACCTCCAGGGGGCTGATAACTCATCCAGCCGGGTCTTGAGACACGCAGCACCCCTAGCGGCTATCCCAGCTCCCAACTAGGCTGTGGAAGACTCCATCTCCCATGGAGCCAGGTGAGAGGCTGGGGAATCATCGTCATGCCACTAAGCATCCCGGGGAAGGTATTGAACTGTCCAAAGTTGCTCCCCCGGAACATATGTACCAGGGGCTTTCCAGCCGGGCATGGAACCCAGCCGTCCATCACACTGTATAGTGACTATTTAGATTCAATGATTATTATGCGTAATTAGTATTATTTAATTTAGGTATTAAAACTAGGCTTGTACTATTCTACCGAACAAGCCAATATGATGGCTGATTACAATTTCTAACTAATCAACATCCACTTGATAACAATTTATATTTATTTACCAGCTCGGTAAAACTCAGCATCCTTTTCCTCCCATCTACCTACACATTCACTGAAAGGCTAATAAAAGAGATTTTAGTCACAAAATCTAATACCTGGTAAATTAATTATACAAATAAATTAGTCAACAAACACTCACTGACAGATGGAATCGTGGATCTAAATTATCTAGAAGGTGACATCCTCCAGAACTGAACGTGGCTGGTTTTCCAGGCTTACAAATTCCACTGGTTTTGCTGTCACAGTAAGTCTTTGGCGTTCTTGCTGTCAGTGTTATAAGGTTGAGTTTTCTAAGTGCTGCCATTATTGGAGGCCGAGTGAGAGTAGGCGACTGAGCTAGACTAAGCTTGATGGTCACCTCAGCCTTTGAACAGCTTGTTCTTCACACCAGTCCCTTTTCTGTTGACTTCTCAGATGCTGAATAAGGTTTGTATTGTTGAAAGTGTTAGCAGATAATCCTCCATCACTGATGTCTTTTGCACAAATATTACAAACCGCAAATTTGTTATCTCTTGTAGAATGGCAATAAAACTGATACACCAGCGAGGACATGTTTCTGTATTTTGGTAATGTTGGAACTTTGTCTTGCATGCTTTTTATCATTAAGATCATATTTTAAGATCAGCTAATTTGCTGATCATCGGTTAAGTCATTTGGAGTGAAAATTGTCTGATTTTGATTTGTCATTAGTTGATCAGATCAGGCCTCTCTTTAACATATGAGAGAAAGGTGGAAAAATTGAACAGACAGCAGCAGAACATGTAAAGACCAAACATGGAGTGCCCAGACCATAAATGGCACCTCAGTGTCAGGTGGGACCTCCAACTATTGTGCCACCACTTTACTTGTACTGTTTCATTTATTTTAAAAAGTAGGTAGTGGTTAGGAGTTTGGATATCAAACCCTGAAGTTGCAGGTTCAAATTAAGCTTTTTACACCATGTGACCACGAGCAAGTCACATGACCAGCCTGTGCTCCAGCAGGATAAACAAGAGAAATGTAACCAATTGTGCCTCAAATGTTGTAAGTTACCTTGGATAAAGGTTTCAGGTAAAAAGCAATAGTTAAAATGTTTGTGTTCTTTCAGATTTTCAGAAGAATGTCAGCTTCTCTCCACCTTCATTTGGTCAGCTGTCTTTTCAATACAAAGAGAAAGGTATGAAGAAATCAGCAAGAGGATCAGAGAACCTGACAGCAGCCTTTTTGCAGTGCAGCTCTCTCCCTACTGCTGGAGAAACACAGACAGAAACCCCAAAAACTGAACGACAGCAAGTGGAGAAAGAAGTCCAAATTCATACTGGAGAAAAATGTTTGGAATGTGGCAAACAATTCACACATGAAAATGATCTTAAGCATATGAAGGTTCATACCAGAGAAAGATGTTGTTGTCAGGAATGTGGTAAGTCGTTCTCTACGAAAAGCAGTCTTCAGAGACACAGAAGAATCCACAAAGGAGAAAAACCTCATTGCTGTTCAGAGTGTGGTAAGTCGTTCTCAAGGAAAAGTCATCTTCAGAGGCACAGAAGAAGCCACACAAGAGAAAAACCTCATTGCTGTTCAGAGTGTGGTAAGTTGTTCTCATATAGAAGCCATCTTCAGATCCACAGAAGAATCCACACAAGAGAAAAAACTCATTGCTGCCTAGAGTGTGGTAAGTCATTCTCAATGAGAAGCCATTTTCAGATGCACAGAAGAATCCACACAGGAGAAAAACCACATTGCTGTTCAGAGTGTGGTAAGTCGTTCTCAATGAAATGCTATCTTCAGAGGCACAGAATAATCCACACAGGAGAAAAACCACATTGCTGTTCAGAGTGTGGTAAGTCGTTCTCAATGAGAAGCCATCTTCAGACGCACATGAAAATCCACACAGGAGAAAAACCTCATTGCTGTTCAGAATGTGGTAAGTCGTTCTCACATCTGTACAATCTTCAGAGGCACAGAAGAATCCACACATGAGTAAAACCTCATTGTTGTCCAAAATGTGCCAAACAATTTTCTGACAAACTCAGTTTTCAAAGGCACACAGAAATTGATACTGGACAGAAGCCATATTGCTGTTCTCAATGTGGAAAAAGGTTTTTCAACAATAAGTGTTTTCACACGGAAGCGAAAATGCAGTATGTCTGTTCTGAATGTGGCAAATGTTATTCATATAAGAAAAGTCTTCATAGACACACCAAAATCCATAATGGAGTAAAATATTTTTGCTGTTCTGAATGGGAGTAACGATTCTTAGACTTAAGCATACTTCAGTCCCACTTCTGAACTCACACTTGTGAGAAACCTTATTGTTGTCCTGAATGTGATAAGCAGTTCTCACAAAACGCACCCTACCGAGTCACATCAGACTTCACACCGCAGAGAAACATCCATTGCTTGGAATGTGGCAAATAACTCTCACAAAGCAATTCTCTGTATAATCATAAAAAAAGTTATACTGGAGAGAAGCCTTACAATTTTACTGAATGTGGAATGTGATTCTTACTTAACAGTACTCTTCACAATCATAAAATAATTCATTCTGGTAAGAAACAACACTGTTCTGACTTTGCAAACTTTTCTGAGACAGCAGGATTCTTAAAGATCACAAGAGAATTCACTATGGAGAGAAACTCTATTGCTGTCCAGAGTGTGGCAAATGATTCTCACATCAAAACGCATCGTAGGTGCCACAGAAGGATCCACACTGGAGAGAAGCGGTACACCTGTTCTGAATTTGGTAAAGTGTACTCTTCCAGAAGAAGTTTTCAGAGAAACACACAAAGTAATATTGGAGTAAAGCCTGTCCCAGAAATGACAAATTATCTTTCCATTGGCTCCTCAATGAAAACAATTGAAGAAAAATCTTCTGAATGCATTAAAGGACTCCATTTGAAAGTAGTTAATAAATACATAAGAATAGTGGAGAAAACACTGAAGGTGTCAAACAGATCGTAGATGTAAGGTCACCTCAGAGCCACATGTAAATTCACATTGTCTGGAATGAACACACTGGAATTCAACACATATTTCACAAACAGCAAGAATCTTCTTCAACAACTTATAGGTGCAAGAAAAAAACCTCATTGTTGTCCTAAACGTGGTTAACGCTTTTCAGACCGCAGTGGCCTTCATGGTCATAAATGACTGGTTTACTTGTGATAAGCCTCTTAGCTGTTCTGAATGTTGAAAGTGGTACCCCTATATCAGCCGTCATCAGCAACACGTAAGATTTCATGAAGGACTAAGAAAATGTACTGCCAGGACGTCAGCCATACAGGGACTGATCATCTCTGCACCAGTGCTGTGATGTAAGATGGTGAACAATACAAACACCAGACAACAGAATGAGGTAGCAACAGTACTGTGCGGTGATAACAGCTTCAACCACAGAACAAAACTGAAGAAGTTCAATGTAATAATAAAAAAATGGAGAAGTCAAATCAAATCCACAGTGCAGTGCCAACTACCAGGAGGTGCCACTGACAACAAGGGGAATATTTCTGTTTCAGAGGTTTGGAGATGGGGCCTTATCTGAGTAGCCATGAACTTGTACCGTCTCTGGGATTACTTCGGATGAATGACGCTTTGGCTGAGTGCAGACAGCCGTTCTGAATCCTGATAATAAAAAAGTAATTTAATGACGTTAGCTGACAGCCAATGCTGTCCAATCAGATACTGGGGAGGGACAGTCGAGGAGGACAGGAGACTAAAAAGAGAGCCGTCACATGACAGACCAATGTAGAGGGGCTTTATAAGACTTTTACACTAATTTAGGTTATCATTTATAAATAAGAGTCTTCACAAACCAAACACATTCATCAGCTGCGTGTCAAGGGTGAGTCCAAAAGTGGGAATTTAAGAAGATCGAAATACAAATAAAATGAAACATTCAGGGTTCAAAGAGAAATGTTTAAGACCTGAAGAGGGAGTCACAACAGCATGTTAGGGTTAGCACGGGGGACCAGAGCTGTGAAGAATATCAATTAATGTATAGAAGGAATATTATTTACAATAATAAAAATAATAATGTTTTGAGAAATGATACACCATAATGAATGCAGAACACATTGAAAATGAAATCAACTGATTTTATTGTCTGACATATAAGAGAAAAAGTCGAAGACAAAGCAGAAAACAAACAGGGATATCTGCTGACCCAGCTGATAATTTGATAACCTAAAAATATAACAGATGTTAATTTGCTCCATGTCAGTATATCCTGGGGTGGTGTGAGAAGGAATCGCTATACTCCAAATGTGTTGGTTCAGGTTTCAGTTTGATAGATAGATAGATAGATAGCTTGATAGATAGATAATCCCAAGGGGAAATTTGAGTTCAGCACCTTCTTCATATCGATACCCAAGACAAAGTTTCTTCACGTCGAGACTACAAGCTGGAGTCCACAGGAGCTCAATAAACTCCAACAGCAGGATGGACGATTAGAAAGCTCTGCTTGAGAGAGTGTCCGCTACACAAAGCTTCAGTTTCATTTACTTGACAGAAAACTCCAAAAAGCAGAAGTGGCCCCTTCTGTACCCCCACCACTGAAGGTCAAATTTGACCCCTCACTACTCATTGCTGGTTCACTCTACTTGGACTTTCTGTATTTTGTAAGTTTATATTTCATTTTTTGGCCACACTCTTTTTACATTTCACTTCATTGATGTTCTGAAATGTGTAAGTATAGCTTGACTCTTACAAGGACTTATCTAAAAAGGGCACATTGGCTATGAAAGGCAAGAAGGCAGAAAAATATAAAAAGTGGAAACCACAAAATGAAGAGGTGACATTGATAAAATATGTTTAGTGACAGAGGTGACGAGGACAAAATCAGAAAGGACATCACAGAAAAGGCAGGTACCAACTGAAAACAAAAGTAGAAAGCTGATTGGTGGGAAGAACTGTCTGTCACTCCTGAGTGGACTGTTGAGGACAGCCGTGACATGCAGACTTTAAAGTTCATGTGATTTTTGATTATAAATTTGTGACCATACACTGAATAAGTCTGTTATTTATCAGTTAGCATGTTCTGAAACTGTAATGTCATCACAAAGATCAGCATTTTATTAATACATGAATTACATTCCAAAAGGTGCACTGCAGATGATAACTCTGAGGTCCATGCTGATCACTTATATTTCATTCCAGCTTATTAAATGACACATTCCTTTGACATTTCTGTACTTTGTCTTTTTTTCTTGAGTGACTGAAGTAAATATTAGGGCAATGGATGTTGGAAATTGCTGCTTTCTTGCCCAGGGTGTTATCAACTCCAACAGGTTCCACTTAAATAATAATAATAATTCTTTATATTTTTATATTGCTTTTCTCACTACTCAAAGCTCTTCTACACAGTGAGTGGGGAGCCACTTCAACCACCACTAATGTTCAGCATCCACCTGATGATGTGAAGGCACCACACATGAGCTCTTAGATGGTGAAGTGGTGAGAGAAACAGTTAGCTAATGAGAGAGAGGGGGCGATTAGGGGGACACAATGACAAAGCCTTTCAGGGCAATTTGGCCAAGACATCTTCATGGAGGATATGCAGAGATCTTTAATAACTACAGAGAGTCAGGACTTCAGTTTTACACCTCATCTGAAGGATAGCACCATTTATACAGCACAGTGTCCTTTTAACTGCACTGGGACATTGGGATCCACATTCAGACCACTGGGTAAGCCCCCTATTGGACTCAACAACACCTCTTCTAGCAGACACCCAAGCTTTTCCTAGATGGTCACCAATCCAAGTACTGGCCAGGCCTGAACAAGCTTAGGTTGTGGTAGATGACCTGATCTGAAATGCATGTGGTGCGTCTGCTGGCTACAGAAGAGCAAGTGCGGTAGAAGTAAGACCTCCTTGGTTGGTAACTGGCATAAAACCAAATGTTATACGAGTCTTATACGAGTCTCTGTGTCTCAGAGACAGCTATATTTTTTGTATGAAAATGTGCTATATATATACATGTTGTTGTATCTGTACATTTGTTAGTGCAGGTGACAGCGAGTCCCAGTGTGGGACACTGAGAAGTGACAGGCTGGAGAGTCACTCTTATGTACTTAAGTGGAATGAGTCTGAGGTGGGCTATTACAGTGGGACTGGCATCAGGACATCACTTATACCCAATTGTGTGACTCGGATCTGTGTGTGTTAATCGTAGGGTGCAGGAGTAGATGAGCCTGTTCAACTGACTTGATTAAGTCTCACAAATCCTGATATAATAAAATTTGAATAATCAAGAAAATCTAAGACACCTGTGAAGGAGCCGAAAGTGGCAAGCGCCTGCTGTGTGTTACATGTCTGTCTGTCTGCTTTGCGTCCTATCTCATCAATTTTTAAGAAGTTTCATATTTCTACAATCCTTGTGTTTATTGATGAATCCTATGATTCTGTTTCTTAGATCTTCAGTTACCTTAAGAGAGTCTAACAGGTGGGGTCTTTACTAAATAATCTGATAAATTACTGGCATGGACAAAGACAAAAATTCATTATTTGAGTGGATTAACGTCAGTCAGTCGATTCTCCTAACCAACATCATTCACACAACTCTGATAACCAGGAGACGAGAACTTATTATGGGAGGGACAATTTGACTAATAAAGAGAACTAACATGGAATCTGATGTGGCCTTCAGTATGTAATATGTGACGATGCGGCCCCTCCACACTCTCTCTTCCCACATAGGAGTCTGATGAACCAACACCATCGATAGTTATGACCGAGATGAGCAAACAAATCTCATTGAAGTCAGGGGATGGTGGAAAGTACTCGAGTGCTTTTATTGAAAAACAGTGAAAAGTAAAACCAAAAGTGTCCACATGTGCAGTGTTCTCAAAAAAAAAAATCCTTAAAACCAGTGAAAGGTGGGTATAAAATCCATAAGAAATTAATCTGTTAAAACAGAGGTTACAAATGTAGGGTCTCGTCACGTGATCTCAACCCACCTCCTTCTGTCTCTCCGGCTCACCCATCACTTGTGAGACTCCGCAGCACGAACTCTTTTGGCGACCCCGTCTTGGCGCCTCCGCACTGCACAGCCTGACTGTCCGATGTCGGCACACTGTTTGTGTGTACAGACCACGCGGAGCCGTTTTCCACAAGCGAACTCTGCCTGCTTTATTCTAACTGTGCATTACCATCAACTGCCAACAGGCCTCGCAATCTGTTTATATAGTGTCTGCCACTAGGTGGCAGCATAACCCCTTAACAATGAGTGCCGAGGTGACAGTTCTATAAAGTTTAAGGCCGTTCAGTACACAGTCAGTAGTTTTTGCCTGCATTATGAAGACGTTGTCTGGCGTGTTTTCTTTCCTCGCACGGCACTACAGATGCTTTGTATGAAGTGTTCCCCGAGCCAGTTGTTAATCGCTACAATCAGCACACAGAACACATTCACTTCATGATATTCCTGCTCTCTGAACATTTAGAATGCTAATGTGACAGGTGTCTTGCCACACTTACAGGTAATCTAACCTAGACACTGTTAAAATATCCGACTACACCACCCAGTTTTATTAAGAGACTGGGAACTCCTGAAATTTACCAATAAAAGCACACAGGTTTCTTTAAATTGGGCAGTGAGTAAACACACAATGAAAGACACCACAGCAATTTCAGGAAGCAACAGTAACTTCTATTACACCAGACAATAATAAGTATATGAAAAAAAGATAAATGAACATAAACAAAATCTAACAATATCAAGAACGAATTTCCTTTTTTTAAAAGGAAAACACACAGTCCACACTCTAAAAGTCCATTAAAAACAGAATTGGAGGATACAACCTTGAGTGGAGCAGAGTCCAGTTTGCGCACTGTGTTACCCCAACACTTAATCGTTCAACTGTCCATGGATGTACTCTGTTCACCGGACACTCGTTTCACAACAGAAGTTTTGTCCAATCGTGGAATCCCTGTCAGCATCTCCTCGTCGTTCGTTTTCTCCCCTCTGGGCTCCTTGTGTTGCTGTGACCTAGGCACGCCTCACTTCTCGTCTGCCAGCTTTGTTTGGTCCTTTCATGCAGCTTCCCTCTCTCGCTGGACCCAATACCGGCGTCTCCTTGTGTTGCTGTTTCTTCCTTTCTGGAAGTAAGTGTTGCCTTCCTTGTGCCTCACGCGTGCCAGCCAGGTACCCTCGTCTGCCTACGAGCCCTTGTGTTCTGTCTGAGTGTCTTGGCAGCGTTCTCAGTGGACTGTTCCTCTCCTTGCCTTCTGCTGCCCAAAAGCTTAAATCTCTTTCAGTCCCTGCCATTATCAGTTCTGGACAATCAGATTAAACAATGGCACATCTACTGTACATTTCCTGGGTTTAACAATGAATGAAAACACAAGTTAACAAAATGTATTGTTACCAATCATGAATAAGTACAGATATGCTGGTTAGAAATCAATAGCGTCAAACATGTAAGACCCAAGTCAGGGAAATACACACATCCTCCAAGGGAGGAGCAGGTCTATTATCACAACTTTGTATTGTTTGTATACTCAACCAGCCAGACTTCAAAGCGGTGACTCCTTTGCCAGACAGCAATACCAACATCCTGCAGACAGCCATGACACAATCAGTAACTGAATTATCCAGGAAATTGAAAAACAAGGTCCCCTTCTGACATCCCCCCAGACTTAACCATTGTCAGTCCCGGATAATCAGTTTAATCTTCTTATTCTCTGAAACGGGCTGGGGGTCTCCCCAAATTTTCCCTCCTCGATCGGCGCAACTCCACAGCTCTTCTCTCTGTGAGATCACCATTTTCTCAAGAGGCTGGGTTTCCCATTATCCAAAACCCATATATTGGAAGTCCAGGTGAAGATGGTTCGGCCGTTGGGGTAGCTGAAGCACTTTGTGGATGCAAACAACAAGGCTTTAATGCATTACGGTGCACATTTTTCTCTCTACCACCCCCTTCTGGCCTCACCTTATACACCACCCCAGAATCCCCTACCAGGCCCAGCACCACATAGGGTTCTTGGTTCCACCAACCTGTCAGCTTCCCTTGTCCTGGTCTACCTCTATTTCTCAGCCATACCCTTTCTCCAGGAAGCAATGGAACAGCCTGAGCATTCTTATCATACTGAGTTTTGTATTTTTTTGCTGCCCTATCCATTTTTCCCTTAGCAATCTGACTTGCATATAATAGCTTCTGATGGTGTTCCTTCACCCATTCCTCCCTGGTACCCCCAGACTGCAGCCTATCCACCTCCAGAACCACATCTGTCGGGAGTCTCAGATGGAGACCAAACATCAGATAAGCAGGAGCATAGCCAGTGGAACTGTGAACAATATTATTATAAATTAACAATAACTGGGGTAGGAAATCAGGCCAACGACTCCTCACTTAGGGTTCTTAGCATACTCAGAAGGGTCTGGTTAAATCTCTCAGTCATACCATTACCAGCTGGGTGATAGGGAGTAGTCCTACTTTTTTTCTTATATCTTTGAAAGATGCTGAGAAATTAGTTCAGGCATTTGTTTTCAGTCGACTAGATTACTGTAACGCACTCCTCTCAGGACTACCCAAAAAAGATATAAATCGTTTTCAACGAGTGCAGAATGCAGCTGCTAGAATCCTAACTAGGAAAAGAAAATCCGAACACATTTCTCCAGTTTTAATGTCACTACACTGGTTATCTGTGTCATTCAGGATTGACTTTAAAATTCTTCTTATGGTTTATAAAGCATTAAATAATCTCGCCCCATCTTATATATCGGAATGTCTGACACCTTACACTCCAAATCGTAACCTCAGATCCTCAAATGAGTGTCTCCTTAGAATTCTAAGAACAAAGCTTAAAAGAAGTGGTGAGGCGGCCTTCTGCTGCTATGCACCTAAAATCTGGAATAGTCTGCCAATAGGAATTCACCAGGCTGATACAGTAGAGCAGTTTAAAACACTGCTGAAAACACATTACTTTAACATGGCCTTCTCATAACTTCACTTTATCTTAATCCTGATACTCTGTATGTTCAATTCTTCATAATAACTATTCATGGCGGCTCTAAAATCCGTACTGACCCCTACTCTCTCTTCTGTTTCTTTTTTCTTTGTGGTGGTGGCCTGCGCCACCTCCACCTACTCAAAGCATCATGATGCTCCAACAATGATGGATGGATTAAAAGGCAGAAGTCTACGTGACCATCATCATCAAGCCCTTCCGTGAGAACCCTAAATCCAAAGAGGACTGTTTCATTTATGTTAGGTAGAATGCCCAGAGGGGACTGAGCGGTCTCATGGTCTGGAATCCCTACAGATTTTATTTTTTTCTCCAGCCTGGAGTTTTTTTTTTGTTTTTTCTGTCCCCCCTGGCCATTGAACCTTACTCTTATTCTATGTTAATTAATGTTGTTTTTTTTATTTTCTTACTGTGTCTTTTATTTTTTTCTATTCTTCATTTTGTAAAGCACTTTAAGCTACTGTTTGAATGAAAATGTGCTATAGAAATAAATGTTGTTGGTGTTGTTGTTTTTACACCATACAGCTTGCAGAGCTGTTGCATTAGGGTGGACTCAAAATTGGGACCTTGGTCAGAATGGAAACGCATAGGGCACCCAAATGTTGGATTACATTGGTCTCTAATGTAGTCAGTGCTGTCTGATCTCGCGTTGGCACTGCCCATGCATAACGAGAAAACAAATCAGTCATAACTAAAATGTACTGATAGTAATCTTGTGGCCTTCCTAGGGAGAGAAAATCTATAGACACTACCTCTAAAGGAAAAGAAACAGAGATGGGTTGTAAAGGTGCCCTACATGTAGTCCTATCCTACTGCAGGTTACAACTGACACACCCAGCCTAAAACTGTTGTACCTCCTTCTCCATGCCTGGCCAAAACAATTGGCGACGCAGGTTAGTCAAAGTTCTCTCTATTCCTGAATGTCCTGCCGCCTCGTGGAGCACCTTCCACATCTCCAGTCGTTCTTGCACTGGGCACAGTACTTGGAACCTAGGTTCATGAGTGTTAGGATCTAGTGTCCTGCAGCACAGGACATCCTCAACCAAGACATACCTCTGTAGATTTTGTAGCCATTTCCTTTCTGGGATTGACAGCTTCTTCCGCTCAGCAGTGGTAGGGCCTCGTCCTTGTTGTGCATAGGTTCTTACTACTAGGAGCTCTGAATCTTGGTCCTGGCTTGTTCTCCATTTAGCACAAATGGAGGGTTGCCAATCATCGAAATATCAACTTTAATCTTGCCATTTCCACGTTAATGTCATAGTTTATTTTGTCATTAAAGTAAAACGTTGTAAACTTCATCTTAAAATCACTGTTTAATTAATTTTAACTAAAGTAGCACATTAAATGCTTCGTATTCCAAGTGTTCCCTGACCCAGTCATTAATCGCTATTTGCTTCTTAAACAGGATTTCTCTTACACCAACAGGAGTGCGCAGGAAGTGATTGCCACACAGAATACATTACAGTCATAATATTACAGCTCTCTGAACATTTTAGAGTACTAAGGTGTACACTTGATATCATTTTTTTGATGAAATGCATTAAAGCATGTGGGGGGTACGGTGGAGCAGCAGGTAGAAATGAACTGGCGCCCTGTCCAGAGATTGTTCCTGCCATGCACATGATGATTGCTGGGAGGTGTGTGACCCTGGATGGAATAGTTCATCACAGCACTATGGTGTCTGTCTAATGTACCAACCCCAAATTCCTGTCCTACCATTTTCTTTCTCCATGTAACCAATTGTCACACAATGAGCTCTGTAATAAATGTTAAACCAGCTATAAGATTAGAACTCTGATTCTTCAAAACTTTTAAAGCAACTTTGAAAACTCTTCGTTATACATGTTTAATGATTTCATCCATCTATTCATATAGCCGTGCCAGTCCCAGCAAGCACCGAGTGTTAGGCAGCAACAGCACCTGGACAGGGTGCCAGCTCATTGCAGGGTGAATACGAGCACACACCTGCATGCCTTTGGAAGGAAACCAAAGCATGTGGAGGAAACCCACCAGGCAAACAGAAACTCCAGGCAGGTGACATCTGGGACGTGACCCCCTTACTTTGCATTTCATCATAAAATGATATCAAGTATACATCCTAGTATTCTAACATCACACAACTCCAAGAGGACAGTTCCTGGAAATTTCAATTGACTTAGAAGCCAGTCGTCATCATGGCATAAGCAGTCAGTATGATCTGTAAATCTCTTCTCTTCTGATTCTCCCATTTGTGATGTTTTCTAACAACACTAATACAGCCGTGGTAGTGCACCATTATATTATTACAGAATGATTACAATCAAGTGAATTACATTTGTGAATGGTATGCATTTAATTTTGGTATATTTATTAACACCCACATCATAGATGTGAATCTAAAAAAGAAATTGAAACAGCACAGAAACAATAGCACTGCTTTGACGCTGGGTGCCGCCTGTTTGCAAAATTGAGCAGAATCGTGCATACGGAAGGTGTGATGCTGCCTTTGAAATGTGTGTGGCTTTACACCAAGTTTAGCTTTTATACATCATACTCCGTCAGATCAAAGCCACAGGCTGACAGTTGGAGCGTCTAGGTAAAAAGACGGGTCTTGTTGTACATAAGGAAATGTATTCAGATCATATGTTGAAATACAAAAAATGCTCTCTCTGCTGCCAAAACTGTATACTATCCTAACATTATCAATACAGGAGGGAAAAATACTAGAGCTCTTTTTTCTACAATGAAAAGGCTAATTACACCATGTTTTAAATTTGGAAAATGGTTCAAGGGATTATAGAGTAAGTGGGCAAGAATCAGAGAGAAAAGGTTCGATACTTCAGTAAAATTTACTTATTCAATTATAACATTTAAATACATATAATGCAGTATAATGCAGTACCAATAGATTATAGAAACAAATATATGCTTACAGTAATATATTTAAAGAAACAAACTTATGCTTACAGTAATAAAAACAAACTTATGCTTACAGTAATATCAAAAGACCCAGAGCCATCATCCTAGACCAGTAGACTGAGGGAGCCCGCGTGTCAGTCTCGTCAGAGGATCAACTCGTGAGCCTGGTCCAATATCGGGCGGTGTGCACGTTCCCCACGGTTGAGCTTCCAAAGAAACTGAGGGCGGAACCTTCCCTTATTTACTAATTGAGTGTCCTTGCCCAAAAGCGGCTTACGTGGAAGCAGTGTATACAGAAATAATCAGTTTCAGCACACACCCTTCCACGGGACACGGTGTTGTTTTTCCTCTACTTGGCCTTGACCGAGACGGTGCCTAGTACCAGAAGACACAATGAAGCCCCTTGAAGTGAAAAACAACTCCTTACATAGACTTGGCTGGATCTTTAGAACATTCCTGGCTGTTTTCGAAAAACAAATCCTTGCAGCTGGTTTTGCACTGAAGCGACCAACGCCCATCTGCACTCTTTATTTCCCTTCCTCTCTTTACAGAAAAAACCCTTCCATTACAATCGGTCCCTCGCTCAGCGCAAAACCAGCAACCTTGCTCGTCTTGTCCTGACTGCAATTCTTCGTAGAGCGCAAAATACATAACAGTTGAATATAGTCATTAAAGCAATAATAATAATAAGCACAGTATTTTCAGGTTTAACTGCTTAACCATAAACTACTGCTAATGTTCCATATATTTTGCCATATTTGCGTATTATTAGTCTTTAAAGCCTGTATCTGTACAGGCTGTATCTGTGCTTGCAATGTGTTAAAGGTACATACAGTCCAGTTCATAAAAGTTGAAACGTTCAGCCAGCGAGTGTCATTACTAGCTGTAATCATTCATTTTGAAGCTTGTTTCTCCCACTGTACCGTTTGATGGTGAGAGACTACAGACTGAGATAACCACCTAGCCATTTGATCTGCCACCTTGTGAGTATGTCGTCCTACGTTCTCAAGCTTATTTGCAGTTATTTCATTATCTATGGTATTTAAAGTTCCTAGGGTGGTGCCCACCCCTCCTAAGAGAGTGTCATACCATGCTCGTTTAGCACGTTTGCACTGTGGTATCAGTGGAAACGTCACTTGCCACGTGACCTTAGTCCTTTTCGCTGTTGTAGAAACAGGTATACATGTGTCAATTATTGGTTCCACGTGCGACTGTTTATTTACAGGGATTCTTTCCCAACTGACCAGTGCTAGCATGGTAGTACGATTTTTAATACAAGTTCCATTCCACCACGCTATGATACCTGTTTCATTAGCAGTGAGCACACCGGACGTTTGGTTTGTCGAACACTGAGTCGTATTTACCCACGGCTTATAATTTGTATTTGTCCAGGGCTCCACACACCAGTGAACCTCAGATGTCCAGTTAATTGTCAAATTTCCAGCACACTCAATAATATTTGATATTTTTCTAGAAGTTGTGGGAACTATATGCCTTACATCCTTCCCCGGTCGTAATGTTGAGGATGTTGCAAAGCTGGTTCTTTGGACACGTTGTTTTTTCTTGCTCTCTAGTTTTAGTGGAATTCTTCCACCACCATCGAATCTCGGACGTTGCTTCCGCTTCGCCCCCCAGTGTGGTGGTTTCTATTACATTCAGGATGCCCCCGACCCTGTAAGACAAGAACACAACATGTTGCATATACAGTCCTTACTCCCTCCTATAGCAATGTCCCAAGGGAACATTTACCCACGCTTCTTCTCCATTGTACAGAACAGTTACAATCAAATCCTGCCCTGTTGCGATGATTTCTGCCAGGCGGGGTGGTCCATGGGGTTGTTTAACCCACACCTTCGCCCCATTGACCAGTTTAGGAGCATCCGTTGATCCAAAATCCCCCACATTCCGGCCAGTCTTAACCACTGGTGCAGTACTTTCTTGCACCTTTCCCATGTGAACTGGTATTATTAACAATTGCGCTATTCGATCTCCCTTAGTCAATTTGATTGGATCCCCCATTGAGGAGTGTAATAGGACTTTGACTGTCCCTTGGTAATCTGCATCGATTACGCCTGCATACCACAGTGACCCCTTTTAGCGCCAGAATTGATCTTGGGCATACATGATCAATCCCTTCGGGATTTTCACCCCTATCTCTGTATTAATTATAGTTACTCGTTCGGAGATTGTCTCATCCTGTATAGCATAGAGATCTAAGCCTGCCGCCCCCTCACTGCCCCTAATGGGTAGTTTCGTGTTTGGATGCTCTGTCCAGATCTGAATTGGCCCATCTGCGTCCGTTTTGCAGATCTGAAATTTCATCCTCTGCAATTGAGTCGAGCCCATTGCAAATGGGCAATTATTGAGCGCGCAAACCGCATCCACTAAATGCTCCTTCCAGTTTTGGAGCGTTCCCCCTCCTCTCTTATGCAGCTGAGTTTTCAACAACCCGTTTACTCGTTCCACTAACCCTGCGGCCTGCGGATGATAGGTTACATGGTATACCCACTCCACCTGTCTTTCCGCCACCCAGCGCTTCACTTTCCATCCTGTAAAGTGCGTCCCGATATCTGATTGAATCTGCAATGGGAGGCCATATGCCAATTCTACCTTTTGAAGGGCAAATAGGGTGGCCTCTTGGTTGGCATGTGAACAGGGGTGTACCACCAATATCCCGGAGTATGTGTCCACCACCATGCATGCATACTCACACCCTTTGGACTTGGGCATGGGCCCAATAAAATCAATTTGCCAAATTTGTCCTGGTTCCCGCCCCCTGTTGATATGTCCCATTACTGGTTGTGTTACTGCTGTCCCTGGCGGGGCTCCTCCCCAATTTCCCAGATCACCTAAATCCCGTAATTTGGCTACGACCTCCCCCGTGTCTGTTCCTACCTCATTCAGCAGGAGAGTCATTAGTATTCCTTTCAAATTAGCAGGGGCCGTCCTTATCAGGATGGTCCTAGCCATAGAGGTAAATGGGAACACATCTAACTGATCCGCCTGGCCCGCTACCACGGCGTCTCTCATTGCTAATTCTCTAACCACTCGAATCGCTTGCTGTAAAGTAGTCCATGGTTTTACTTCAGGCCAATTCTGTGGGTGTGGATATATTTCAAATGCTGCGTTTGCCGCCAGCGCCAACAACGTGCTGTCTCCATCTAACTTAGTCAGTTCTTGTCTCATTGCCTGTTTAAAACGGGGATGATGGTGTAATCTGTAAATTCGATACTACCCCATCCAGCGTCACATGTCCTGCCCCTGCATCATGCACGCGCACAAGCCATGTGTCTACTGGCTCATTTCGCCCCTGGGCATAACGTAATCTAAATCCTTCCCTTTCTTGTGCAGTGTAATCTTCACAAACATCTCCCCTCCTGACATTACCCTGTGCGTCAGCATAAAGTCTTCGACGTTCCACGGGTTTAGCCTGTAGAGGCAGAGGGTCAATTACCGACCCTGCATCGGGCCTGTCATCATCCTCATAATCATCATCCCAAATGTTACCGTCCCATCTTTCAGGATCCCACTCATGGACATTAGCTGCGGCTACAAATGCTTTAACCTTCGCAACATCCGGTCTACGCTTCTTTTTCGCATTCACCTTGGCTATGCATAAGGCTGCCTTTTCCACCGTACCCGTGGCAATAATACAGCTACCTGGGATTCGGCCATTGAGGCCCGTCCTAACGCATCCGCCAAGTCCATTTGCATTTTCTTAATCTCCCTTTCTTTTTCGTCTACCAGACCATCCAGACTTTTAACCGCAGTTAGCAAAACCCACCCCTGCGTCTGCAAGCCCGTTATGGGTTCCTTTGCAGACACCAGACATTTCTTAAGCGCAGCTAGTACATTCACTGGCGTTGGGGGACCCAAGCTCTGCCAATATTGTGCTAACCCCCCCCACATCTCAATTCTCTGGCGCAGTCTTCCCATACCGTTTCCTCCCAGCCGGGGAGAGGTAAAGGAGCTGCGCCAGAGTTTTTATCCTTTTTCTTAAACATCTCTGATTTCCTTTTGCCTCACTCAATAGTTCAGTATTTTACCAGATTCCCCAGCAAATCCTGCCGACTACACCAAAATGTTTTAAATTTGGAAAATGGTTCAAGGGATTATAGAGTAAGTGGGCAAGAATCAGAGAGAAAAGGTCCGATACTTCAGTAAAATTTACTTATTCAATTATAACATTTAAATACATATAATGCAGTAGCAATAGATTATAGAAACAAACTTATGCTTACAGTAATAAAAACACTTATGCTTACAGTAATATCAAAAGAAACAAACTTATGCTTGCAGTAATATCAAAAGACCCAGAGCCATCATCCTAGACCAGTAGACTGAGGGAGCCCGCGTGTCAGTCTCGTCAGAGGATCAACTCGTGAGCCTGGTCCAATACCGGGCGGTGTGCACGTTCTCCACGGTTGAGCTTCCAATGAAACTGAGGGCGGAACCTTCCCTTATTTACTAACTAGCAGAAAACCCGCGCTTCGCAGCGGAGAAGTAGTGTTTTAAAGAAGGTACGAAAAAGAAAAGGAAAAATTTTAAAAATAACGTAACATGATTGTTAATGTAATTGTTTTGTCATTGATATGAGTGTTGTTCTCATATCTATCTATCTATCTATCTATCTATCTATCTATCTATCTATCTATCTATCTATCTATCTATCTATCTATCTATCTATCTATCTATCTATCTATCTATCTATCTATCTATCTATATATATATATATATAGCAAAATACCCGCGCTTGGCAGCGGAGAAATAGTGTGTTAAAGAAGGAAAGAGAAAGAAAAGGAAACATTTTGAAAATAACGTAACATGATTGTCAATGTAATTGTTTTGTCACTGTTATGAGTGTCGCTGTGATATATATATATAGCAAAATACCAGCTTAGCGATGTCATGTGTTAAAGAAGTTATGAAAAAGAAAAGGAAACATTTTAAAAATAATGTAACATGATTGTCAAAGTAATTGTTTTGTGTATTTGGTGGCAGCGTCACAAAGTTGTTTTCGGTAGCTGCATCAGAAAATGTACCACAACGCCTGACACGCCTCCTTTTTAGTGTTTTCTCACAGCTTGGATTGCTGCTGTCATATATATACACACACACATACACACATACATACATATATATATATATATATATATACATATATATATACATACATACATATCTTCATATCTACATATCTATATACATATCTACACACACAAATTATATATATGTGTGTATGTATGTATGTATGTATGTGTGTGTGTGTGTGTGTGTGTGTGTGTGTGTGTGTGTGTGTGTGTGTATATATATATATATATAATCTAGATATACTTGTGTGTATGTATATATATATGTCTATATGTGTGTGTATAGCTTTGGTCACTGAGTGCAAGGGAAAAATAATGAAATATAGTCTATAAGTTATTAAACAGTAAAACATTAACGTTTTAAGAAGTACAGGTACATTGAGCACTACTGGAGTGGTTAGGTAAACTACATTTTAAAGACTGTGTAACAAAACAGGTAAGTAACTAACAGCAGCTAAAATGTATATGGATCATCTCTCGGTAGTAGATCCCTTTTGAAAGGCGCTACACGACGGCTGTGGTATAGAAATTACATTTTCTATGTGAACGCTCAAATTTGTGCCTCTGGTAATGTGCCTTACCGCAATTAAAGAAAATTATTTTTGTGTCCTCTGCCGTGTTAAGAGAGAAAGGCTTTGGTTTGGGATAAAAGGAAAAAAGGTGTAAAGAAAGGAAAGTTGCCTTTTTCTTTTATATAGTATAGAGAGATGTGTTCGCTGACGTTATGATCGCCTTTTGGGACAGTCACGGTGGGTCTTGTGTAGACTGTTGAGACGCCCCCACCATTAATCGGCTGTGATGGCACTGTGAGTCCTCCACTCGTGTGCGTGTCTTCATAATCCGAGCTGAGGACCTGATAATCGTATACGTGCAAAAGAAAGTGTGAATCGCCTTAATATTATTTTGCCGTGGTGTAGAAAAGGGGTCCCGTGTTTGCACTTGTCTGGGCTATAGCTCAGGGGGCGGATGAAAAAAATTAAAAGTGCTCACTTTGACTTAAGGCAGAAGCGCAGTCAGCGTCTCAAAGGCCGGCACAGCTATGCACGCGCTGGCTGCTCGACTTTTGCTGGGCAGGAGACCCCTTTGTACACACGCTCATGATATCAAAAGTCTCAGCTCTTTGGAGGTAATTCATATATTATATATATAGCAAAATACCCGCACCTTGCAGTGGAGAAGTAGTGTGTTAAAGAAGTAATGAAAAAGAAAAGGAAACATTTTAATAATAACGTAACATGATTGACATTGTCATGAGTGTTGCTATCATATATATTCCTGCCTAAATAAGTCACCTCGCTTCGCTCTTACTTTTTACCGCTCATTTAATCATGGCTAGTGGCGGAAAAATTATAAAATGGAAGGAGGATGGCTTTACCAAAACAATTATTGATGGCTAATCGATTATTCATAAAGCTTGAATTGGTGATCTGTTTTTCTGTGTTAACCTCATATTTTTCATACTTCTTCTCAAACTAAGGTGGTGCGAGGGTAAAATGAATCGGGATGCGCTGATCAATGTAATCGTGTACCAGGAAATCATGCATTGACAAAAGCTCCCTTTGCTTGTAATGCAAAGTGTGATTAAATGCATTATTTTTTAACGCGTTATGGAGCACATGCATCAAGCTTCTCAGCTGTGCTTGTGCTAAGAAAAGGAAAGATTTTAAAAATAGCGTAACACGCTTGTCAATGTGACCTTTTGTAAGTAGTGCCTGGAGGATTCAGTGTGTTGAAACTCTAGAGACAGCGTGTGTATTAACTTGAGGTAAATGGGAGGGGAGATGATGACGTGACTCCCCCACCCGCCTTCACTGTCAATCCCCACAAACACAGTCTCTCGAATTTGCATAAGCACACCCTTCACCTACAATTTTAACTTAGTTACAAAGTGATCAAAACTCTCGTTTATATCCTGCGTCCTCTCATTAAACTTGTATCCCGCATTACCTGTGGGCATGTGAAACGCCAGCGGTAGCCTGTCTATGAACTTAATTTAAAGTTTAGGTTTACACCTTGCTTTCTTTCCGAGGTAGCAGCACTCATGAATATGGTAGTATATGCCACTCGCTCGCTTCTTATTGTTTCGCTGCCTTCTCAATTATATAATGCATGTTTTCTTAAGCGCTTTTTGTAGGTCTTCCTGGTTTTCTACGCACTGCGTTGACAGTCAGTTCACGTGATTACGTGGGAGGCGTGATGATGTCACACGAAACTCCGCCCCCTACGTCTTTGCAGCTCTACTCCATTACAGTTAATGGAGAAAAATACCTTCCAGTTATGACCATTAGGCGTAGAATTTCGAAATGAAACCTGTCCAACTTTTGTAAGTAAGCTGTAAGGAATGAGCCTGCCAAATTTCAGCCTTCTACCTACACGGGAAGTTGGAGAATTAGTGATGAGTGAGTGAGTGAGTGAGTGAGTGAGTGAGTGAGTGAGTGAGTGAGGGCTTTGCCTTTTATTAGTATAGATTGAGTGTCCTTGCCCAAAAGTGGCTTACGTGCAAGCAGTGTATACAGAAGTGATCAGTTTCAAAACACACCCTTCCACGGGACACGGTGTTGTTTTTCCTCTACTTGGCCTTGACCGAGACGGTGCCTAATACCAGAAGACACAATGAAGCCCCTCGAAGTGAAAAACAACTCCTTACATAGCCTTGGCTGTGTCTTTAGAACATTCGTGGCTGTTTTCGAAAAACAAATCCTTGCAGCTGGTTTTGCACTGAAGCGAACAATGCCCATCTGCACTCTTTATTTCCCTTCCTCTCTTTACAGAGAAAACCCTTCCATTACACACCACCAGAAAATGTGGCTCATCATAACCTTTTTGTTAAATACTGCTGCTCTTTTTTGGATTTCTTCAACTCAAAAACTGAAAAAAATCAACCAGCAACTTTCTTCCTCTATCTCTGCAGAAAATGACATCCTCTCCACTATCCCCCATATTATATTCCCTAATCAGCCACCCTATTCTCAGAGTTCAGTTTACCAGATGAAAATGATGTCTCAGAGCTTATAACAAAATCTAATCTTTCCACATGCCAATTTGATCCAAAACCTACAAGCTATGTTCAGTCCTGTCTGTCACATATTTCCCCCATCATAACTACTATAATTAACTCTTCACTTACTACAGGCACGGTCCACCTCTCACTAAAAGCAGCCTCAATTACTCTAATTCTGGAAAAAAAAATGGTTTAGACCCGAATATCCTTAACAATTATCAGCCTGTTTCAAATGTTCCATTCCTATCTAAAGTTCTTGAAAAGATAGTTGCCTCCTAACTTCAGTCCCATCTTTCAAAAACATTTTTGAACAGTTTGTTTCAATCTGGGTTTTGTCCTAAACACAGCAAAGAAACTTCCTTGGTCAAAATCAAATGATCTTCTCCAGGCAGCTGACGTGGGACTTTTATCAATTCTTGTGCTTCTTGACCTCAGCTCCGCAGATTAACACAAACAATCTCATCATTCAGGTGAACAGCCTGGCGTCATTCTTGACAGTACTCTGTCTTTTTCTTCCCATGTAAGTAAAGTTTCTTGGACTGCCTTCTTCCATTTCTGAAACATCTGTAGACTTCGTCCTATTCTTACCCAACACGGTACTGGAGTATTGGTTAATGCCCGAGTCACCTCACATATAGATTACTGTAACGCTATTCTATCTGGCATCCCACAAAACGTATTCATCGCTTACAACTTCTTCAAAATTCTGCTGCCAGGATAATAACCTGCTGTTCTAAATCCATTGAACATATCACACCGATTCTCTCTCAACTTCACTGGCTCCCTGTTAACTACAGAATACAATACTAAATACCGCTCTTAACATTTAAAGCTCTCCACCACCTCACTGATCTCCTCCAGACTTGCACTCCTCTCGCTCACTCAGATCCTCATTCGCAACTCGACTTTCTGTACCACACATCAGACTCAGCGCTATGGGAGCTTGTGACGATGTGGGTTCTGGCTTCACACTCCCTTTGATGTTTGGAAGCACTTGAACCCAACACCGTCGATAATGAAACTGAGTGAGCTAGTCAGTGAAGGCAAATAAACACTTGAGCAAGGGGTGGTGCAAAAAGTGAATAGTGCTTTTATTTAAAACAGTCAACAAAACAGGTGTTCAAATAAATAGTGCAGTACTCCAAATGTTTAATTAAATAAATAATCCAATAAAACATGTGGAGGTTAAAACCAATAAATAGAAAAAAACAATCCTTAAAAACCAGAGGTTAAAATCTTCTCATGGAAGCAGTCTTAAAAACAACAAACAAGCTCGGTGGTTCTTTTCTGTTAGCGTCTCTGTTAGCGTCTCACCTGCTTATCCCGTTTGGGCTTAGCAGCAGGCAAGACGCTCTCTGCAGCTGCCCTCCTACAACACACGCGAGACTGGAGACCTCCGATCCCTGGCTCGGTATGGCACTCATCCCAGTCCCGAGACTTGATTACCCCCAATGGCCAGGACGCACACATTGGGGACTCCAACCACCAAGTCTCCCGACTTCTGCTGCCTTTCCACGGCCCTCTGCGGCTCGTCGCTTTCTTCTGGGCACTCCAGCTACATGGTCGCCAGCGGAGCAACATCAACTCAAACACCCGGGTGATGGCCTTACACCCAGCTTCCTCACAGCTGCCCTCGAGCGCTCGATCGCGCGCTCACCACATGCACGCACCGCCTGCTTCCTCCCTCCCTGTAACCTCCGTCCTCTTTTCCTCATCTCTTTTTTCTCCACTCTCCATTTTTCCACCTCTCACAACCGACTCGCTTCTTTTAAAATGACGAGGGCCACAGCAGCTGCAGCATTAGCCATGGGACAATCACGAATGTGGGCAGTTCCTCACCTGTGCACTCGGTGAGAAACGCCCACACCCTACGGTTCGCCCCACGGCTCGCTATGGCCCAACGCCCACCGCTAAGCGCGCGCATCAATTATTTATTTAAAAATGGCCTTTACTCAGTGAGCTGTGGACCCGCTATACCACAGAGCTCGAGTGTCTCTCCTGGTGCTCCTCAACTCGGGAATTCTCTTCCCTCTCATATTCGTCAGTTCGATTCAATAACACATTTTAAAACTGCCCTCAAAACTTATCTTTTCAAACTGGCACATCAATTGTGATTTTTGCACTGTTACTGCCAGTTATCTTTGTTTGTTTTGCTAATTATTGGTTTTTGATTTATCATTCTCTTTGTTTTTATTTTACTAATGTTGTTTATTTATTTATTGTATTGTCTGTTTATTGTAGTTGGGGTGCTTTGGATGCATGGCAAAGGAAAAGAAGAAATAAAAAGATTTTCTTATTGCTTTTACCCCGTGTCTACGTCTGTCTGTTGAGTTCACAGGCTAACAGCGCCCCCAAGCGTTTGACAGTTGTTACACACATAGAATTAAAGGCAAAATAAATATTTGAAAAAAAATGTTTCTGCTATAAACTTAGCTTTTCTTGTCAAAAGTCAGCTGTTTCTATAGTTACAAATACTTTACTTCATCTTTAGTATGTTCTAACGTAAGGCACTACACGTTTAAAAGAACAAATTAACGCTCATATTGTTGAGGACGTAAGGCACGGTTTAAAACTGTGTGTCCTCAACGTCTTACAAATGGCAAGGCAGGTCACTAACTGAGACTATTCAATAGTTACAGGGGTGAGAAATAGGGAGAATATAACAATTCAATTCAACTTGTGGGGGTTATAAGTAAGGCAGCTGGCATTAACAGTATGAATGGCACTTACTTTTGCTTAAATGGAATTGGCGCTAATGAGAATAGTTGTAGCAAAGTCAAGTCTGGTAACAATGGGCATTACTGTCACACATGAAATTGAGTATGTCACCAGTCAGAGACATCACAACAGGTGGCATTTGCAACGCAGCCAGAAGAAGTCGCCTTTGCCAGGCAATAATTTGTTAGACAAATATGGTAGGAGATCAAAATGCATTATCGTCAGAGCAATGGGCTAAAGACTGAAACAAAAATAAATGAACAGGTGATAATAACAGAGGAGACTGGAAAATAGAGGAATAAACATGATGTCATTAACAAAGGAATCAAACTCAGACACATTTAGTGTGTTGGTCGAATTGTTAGGATTAACAATAATTGATTCTACTTGCACACTCACAGTCTATGGAGAGAAACTCTTAGACAACGACATCAGTCAGCCTGACCAGAATGAAGTCAAAAAGCTGAGGAACTCAAACATTTCAAGCAGCAGAGCTTTCATATTTGGAGGTGGCAAAGTTTTGCATTAGATTGGGGAGACATGACGTGGCACTGAAACAGAAGTGGTGCCAGCTGAAATGCCAATGTTGCTCAGTAAAGAGAGCAGATGTTGGGAGCAGGCTGATTACAGTGAGCTGTCACACCCACCACACGGCAAGCCCCCCAGATTGAGGTCCAAGTGCAGTCGTGCAGCAGGTGGCACCTCAGCAGCACACCGAACAGTCAAAGGTTAGTTACAGTGGCTGGAGTGCAAGTCCTGCCACCAACACCCAAGTTTTCACTGCAAGTTGGCAGACCTGCCTGCTGATTAACATCACACCTAGGATGGATGTTCAGTAAAACGTCCTTAAAAAGGACAGGGACACTTTTAGGTTTGTCATGAAGGCTGTGATCACTTCGACTGTGTGACTGTAGTTTGTACACAGCAAGAAATCTACATGGAGAATCTTCAGACCACAGTCACTCCTGCCAAATCTGCTCTGATGCTCCATCACACACACTGCCTTTCACACCCCCAACCCAAGGCCATCTGATAAGCTGATGCTCTCCCACTGGGTGGTCTTCCTGTCCTGCCGAGAGTCACTTGCCAAACCGCTTTGAAGCAGTTCCACCTACTCGGCCATTAAATTCCTCAGTCAGTCCTAAAGACTGTGGTGGGTGAGGGGGTCTTTCATTGGTGAGAAGCTTTCATGTTTAAACACCAATATCACATTGCTGTGTCTAATGTACAAATAAAGACACACAAAATATTGTAGCGACCCGTGGTTGAGTCTTAAAGTTTTTAGAGCCGAACTCTGCCGTGCACCTCTCCCAAGCTGTAGGCTAGCGGACTGCCAGCGTTATGCACGCAGCTGCACCCAGATCTTGAGGTAGCGAGCACTCGTGTCCCATACACCGCACGACTCCGAGTGTCTCAGTAATAATTGCTTCAATAGAAATCTTAGCAATACACAGCTCTGTCCTGTTGTATCCCTTTATTAGAGCAGATAGTCAGCAAAAACAAAGCTTAACTCATTTGCTTATCCATTGCCAAGGTCATTAATGAAGCCATCTTTCTTATCGATGGTAACTATTTACATTTAAATAACGGCAACAACTCATCCCACCCCACCAGTTGAGCACAAACACACACAATAATTACAACAGGAAACACACTTAGATTACTTTGTTAATTTAACGCAACAATAAGCTCTTACATAAATTACCCACAATGCTATTTACATAAATTACCCATAATGCAACACGCCACCAGCGCTGGCTGCCGGGTCACTACAGCCCCAAGAGGGTTAGTGTCCCCACAACCCTACTCATCACAGTAAAAATCGAGCAAATGTCCTGGCCGGCGACGGACGCGCTTCGGCCTGCCTGATGTACCATCACTCGTGCCAGGCTCAGTCCTGAGACTGTCAATGTCTGTCTCGGCGCTGGGGGTGGAGGTTGGAGAGCTGCTTGGATTCTCAAGTCTTTCTTGTTCTGGGGCCAGTGGGTGGTATGGTGCCAACCGGTCCTTGTGCAGCACCACCCGTCTGCCCCGTCCAGGCATTCGGACTCGGAAAACTACCTCCGATATTTTGTCCAAAATTTCTCCAGGTCCTTGCCAATGGTGAGTCAATTTAGGTGACAGTCCCCGTTTCCGCTTGGGCAAAATACCCACACTTTGTCTCCTGGTTTCAGCGTCGGGCCATGAGCCCATGTGTCATAAGCCCATTTCTGGCGAGCTCCAGCTCCCTCCAAGGCCTCCCTGGCCAGTCGATGAACGGTGTCCAGGCGCTCTTTCAACCGTCTAAAATAATCCAGTTCGGGCCCACCAACAATCTCAGGCTCAGGGGGCGAGCCAAACACCAAATCCACTGGCGTGCGAAATTCTCTCCCGAACATCAGCCCCGCTGGTGTGCATTGGCTTGATTCTTGTACGGCTGTCCTATATGCCCACAGGACCAGAGGCAAATGTTGGTCCCAGTCTCGCTGGTGATGACTAGTCAGGATTGCCAGTTGAGTGGCCAGGGTGTGATTAAATCGCTCGACCAGTCCATCACTTTGAGGGTGAAGGGGGTAGTTCTAGTCTTTTCACCCCAGTCGCTGACACACCTCCTGAACAAGCGGCTCGAAGTTCCGCCCTTGATCGCTGTGGAGCTCGTCCGGAACTCCAAATCGAGTGAACATTTCATCCACTCGTTTTTGTGCTGCTGTGGAGGCACTCTGATCCGGAACTGCATACGCCTCTGGCCATTTGGTGAAGTAATCCATTGCTACCAAAATGAAATGATTTCCGGCTTCAGTTACAGGAAAAGGACCCAGTACGTCCACTCCAATTCTCTCCATGGGTGCCCCGACAAGGTACTGCTGCAACGGCGCGTGAGAACGTTGACCAGGTCCTTTTTGCGCAGTGCAGATGTCACAGCAGTGGACGTGCAGCTCCGCGTCTTGCCGACACCCGGGCCAATAGAACCGCTGCCGCAGTCGACGCACTGTCTTAGCGTTTCCGTAGTGTCCGGATCCAGCTGCTCCGTGAACCCATCGGAGGACCTCGGCGCACAAAGCCTGGGGAACCAGCAGTTGTAGTCGGTCAATCCCCCCCCTGGGTGCTTGCCACCGTCTGTAGATTACGCCATCATGCAACTCCAAGTTGCCCCACTGGGAGTGTAGTAGTTTAAGTTCAGGCCCCTGTGAAGACACGGTTTGCCAGTCGGGACATTCTTGGGTCTCCAACCAGCCCTTTACCTTCTCTAGCACTTGGTCGTTCGCCTGTAATTGCCTCAATTGGTCAATGGTGAACGGCTCCCCTCTTCCAACAGTGTCATCTATCCTTGCGGATGCTGACGATGGCCCCAGACCCCTTTCTTCCTGTCGGCGGCAATATTGACACTCGTTGCTGAGGCATGGACGTCTGGAGAGGGCATCAGCGTTGGCATGCTGTCGTCCCGGTCGGTGCTGTACTCGAAATCGTATTCCTGGAGGATCTCCATCCACCTTGCCACCTGGCCCTCTGGTTGCCGGAAATTTAACATCCAGGTGAGGCTAGCATGGTCAGTCCGCAGCGTGAACCTAGTGCCCAATAGGTAGGGCAGAAAGTGCCGTGCATCGCTAAGATCACTGCCAACAGCTCCCGCCGAGTGACGCAGTAATTTCTCTCCGTCGACTGAGGCTGCAGCTGTAATAAGCTACCACTCTCTCTCCAGCCTCCCCCTTCTGTGAGAGTACGGCCCCAATTCCCACATTGCTAGCATCAGTGTCCACCACAAAAGGTTGGTTGGGGTCAGGGTAAGCCAAGACAGGCGCGCTGATGAGTGCAGCTTTCAGTTGTTGGAAAGCGGCTGCGCAGTCCTCCGTCCACCCAAACTGTTTGCCCTTGCTCGTCAGTCGGTGCAAGGGGCTGGCAATGGTTGCAAAGTTTTTTACAAACCTCCTGTAATATGAGGCTAAACCCAGGAAGCTCCGCAGTTCGGTGATGTTGGCTGGTGGGGGCCAGTTGCTCACGGCAGCCACCTTTGCTGGGTCGGTAGCCACCCCACTCTCGCTGATTACGTGTCCTAAAAACTGGGTCTGTCGGGCGAGAAGATTACATTTTTCAGGGTTCAACCGCAACCCGGCGCTACGAATGGCGGTCAGGACCTCCCTTAAATTGTGCACAGCCTGGTCAAAGTCTCTGGCATGAATCAACAGGTCATCCAAATAGACCACACAACGGGTTCGGGGAATGTCTTTAGGACCCGCTCCATTAGTCTTTCAAAGGTGGCCGGTGCATTACAAAGTCCAAACGGCATTACCTTAAACTGCCACAGCCCTTGTCCGATGGTGAATGCAGTTTTGGGTCGGTCCTCTGATGCCAGTTCTACCTGCCAATATCCACTGCGCAAGTCCAAGGTGCTGAACCAACGGGATCCAGCCACATAGTCCAATGCATCATCGATGCGGGGCAATGGGTAAGAGTCTTTTCTAGTGACTGCATTTAATTTACGAAAGTCCACACAAGGGCGCCAACCCCCATTTTCTTCCGCACCATGACCATGGGTGCTGCCCAGGGACTGTCCGAAGGCTCAATAATGTTGTTGGTTACCATCTCGCGAATCAATTCTCGTGCTCAGATGTTCACCACTTCGATGGCCCAATTCCTCCACAGCGGCAACCGTCTCAGCTGATGGGGGGTCGTGCGATGAATTTGTCTGTCCAGCAATACTCTCCTGGGGGTTCTCTGCAACTTCCAAACAATGGTTGGGAGACAGTGAGCAGTGGTGTCCAGGTGAATCCACTCTGGAAGTCCTTCCAGGACGGTTCCAGCCCGACCGGAGCGGCACAGTCTCATTACCAAAACAAAGGACGGCCCTTGACACATCAACACGTGCTCCCCAGTGGGCCACAAGTCCAACCCAATAATGCACTTGTCTTTAATGTCCGCAAGCCAGAATTTGTGGCTGGTCTGGCTCGTCCCTACCAACACAGATAACAGTTTCTTTCCGGGCATTACTGTCCGTTCACCCGTAACAGTGCGTAGTTCGCTATTTGTGGGGGTCCAGTCCTCTGGAAGAAGACCAGCGGTTTCGGGCAACACTCCTTTTTGTAGCAAACAAATAGTGGACCCCGTGTCCACTAAAGCACTGCATGGCCGCCCGTCAATAGTGCAGTCTAGGTACAGTCCAGTGGAAAATCCACAGCCCCACTTTAAGGCAGTCATTGTGGAGGGCTGACAAACGGAGCGAGGGTCCCTCACGGCCTCACCCAAGTCGCTTCCGCGTGATGTTGTATGAGGCAAAGGACTTGGAGCAGGGCAATCCCTGGCAAAGTGCCCTGGTTCTCCGCGATCGAAACAGCGGTCTACTCGTTGTCTCTGTCGGGGGGTTGATGTTAGTTGGCCTCGACTGCCCTCCACTACCTCAGACAGGTTGGTGTGAATGGTGATGCTAAATTGGCCTCAGATATATGGTTGTGTGTATGTGTGTGATCACCCTGTGATGGAATGATGGCCCATCCATGGATTGTTCCTGCCTTGCACCTGATGCTTACTGGAATAGGCTCCAGTTACCCTGTGACCATTAGGATGAAGTGGGGTTACAAAATGAATGGATGGATTTGGATGGACAGCATTGTGTCACAGCAGTTGTTGGTGCTATGACATTATGTGAAATACTGCAAAACTTAGAATATAGTTCACAATTATTCTTGAAAGCTGACTGATTTGTTGTGAGAAAAGATTTTTTTTCAATTTCATATATGATATTCTATGTCAAAAGACACAACAAATGATTTAACGTCAGTCAGTCAGTCAGTCATTCCCAGTCTTACTTAATCCAAGCAGACCCTGACAGCTGTGGGCATTAACAACCCAAGACAAGGAGCCAGTCTATCACAGGGCTGTTACTTAAGATGATAAAAAAGAGCTGTTTAGTACTTCTACATATCTTAAAAAACTATGTCCCTAGTTTTTAACTGCTTTAACAAATTAGATTTTTATGTGTTTTTTTCATTTCTACTGGGTAGTGTAGAAATAAATAATAGTGTTGTTTCACAGCTTAACAATTACTTATGTTTTGTGAACTTGCTCACTGTCTGTGGATTTTGCAAATTCCATCTCTCTCTATATAGGTTTTCTTCCATATCCAAGTAGATATACAGGTTAGGATAAAAATACACTTTAAATTGATGAGTGTGAACACAAGCAGAATTTGTGATTAACATGTCCTCCAGAATGGGGTGGAGGTTCCTTCCTTGCTGACAATGCTACAAGGGAATTCTTTGGTCCTAGATTATTCTAAATTAAGAACGTCTGAAAGTGAATGAATGGGCAAAAAAGTAATACTCAATAAGTGAATGAACGATGGATTGATCATAATACATTTTAATTGAAAGTTATTTTTGTTTTAAAAAATTTATGTGCCCTTTGCTTTCCTGTGTAAATCCACTCATAGCTATATGCAGAGTTTATTGCATTGATTTTGAAAAGATCAAAAGTACACTTTTTTTACTGTTCTATTCATATTGTATATTATTACCATTATCATTATGTTAAATTGTTATAGAAGTTTTGTGTGGATATCAATTCTGCATTTAAAGTTCCTTTTCTTCCACTTTACATAGTGTCATTTTCTAACCTGCTCAATCCAGACCTGGGTCGCAGGGGTGCAAGCAATTGGCACAAGGCAGGAACAAACCCTGGACTGGGTGCCAGTCCATCTCAGGCGACCCATAAACACACATCATGGCTAATTTAGTGTTGCCAGTTCACCAAACCTGGGTCTTTGGGCAGTGGGAGAGAGAACTGGAGCCACAACCAGATGAAATCCATGCAGACACGGGGAGAAGATGCAAACTGCATGTGGTAGAACTGACTTTAAAAATTATATGTTTTATATGCTGTAATGAAGCATATATTGTTTTAATATTTTGTGTTCCAATTTAATAATATATTTTTGTTTCACATTGGAGTGTAACCATGGAGTGCATAAAATACAAAACAAATAAGTATACCTCAAAACCGGCATTCGGACAACTTGCTTGTACTCTTTTTAATTCTTCATCGGTTCATTATCTGTTATACTGCTGAATTTCTGTCTTGGTGACAGACCCTCAGTTTTCAGGCGTTTATAAATATAAGATGCTGAACATCCTATGTGTTCTGCAATTCTCTCTGTGTATCCTTGTGAAATTAAAAGCTTCAGTTGTTCTTTAGAGATTTCAACTTTTGCCAAACCAAACTGACCTATTATGAAACAATTTAAAAAGAAGAATAATAAAACATCCTACTTTATGTCAATTAACAATAAATGTGTACTAACATTATTTATGAACAATTTACTAAAACAGTCTAATTTCAAAGAATAAGAATTCATTTTGAAAATGTTAAATGTTTATGCAGCAATACCAGCATTTACTAATAATTTATAGACCAAGGAAAAAGTTAATTTTCATTATGTATAAAACCAGGTTGAAAATACTTTTCTGCTGCTGTGTTTGTGTTTATTAGTCATTTGTGTCAGGATGTGTTAACTTCAGCTATAATAAACATTTTTTAGTGTTTACTGATGGATTGTGTATGAATGACTTAAGATGGACTAAACAAGAAAGCTTGACATATACATTAAATTACTGGATAAAAGAAAACTGCAAAAAGAAAAAAATGAATATAAAATATTATAAGGAAATGTTTGGTGTAAATCTAATAACAAATCCTCACAGGTTTAAATTCCAAACTCCTCACTGTATCTTCATGTTCAAGTCATCACTGCAGTACAACATCCCATTGTGAAGGCTGCTTAATGAAATTCAGGTTAGGTGAGGCTGGGACTGATTCCAGAAGACTTGGGCACAAGAAACTGCTGCATGCATGGACACACACACACTGACTCTAACAGAAGGAGAATTTGGGACTGCCAGTCTAGCTAAGTGCGTGCTTTTGGATTTCTTGGAGTGGAACTGAAGAGAACGGGCAACATGAAAACATGGACACCTTCCAGGAGTGTGACTGGAATTCTGAATGCTAGATCTGTTAGGCAGATGCACAAACTTCTATTCTCTCCTGTCACCACACTGTCCTCCAATATCATAATATTCTCCATAAGTGAAGCACTTTGAAATACTGTATTCATTGAAAATAAATGTATGAAATTAAGATTAATTTAAACTGATGACATAGTGTTGTTGAACAAGCCTGTTGGACTTGGGCTTAAGGATGATAACAAGTTGAGGTGCTTTTACAGTGGAGTAGCATGTTGTCCCCACATTTCTTTTTTTTTCCCTAGAACTGTGGTTCCTCTCAATGTCATTAACATGTTATTAAGTCACCTGGTCAGTCTTAACTGGTAGAGTTGTCATACAGCAGGGTTTGAATGAGAACCAAATCTGCATGCTGTTCCATTCATATTTTGTGCCCAGTACTGCTGAACAAAAATTGAAAGACAGGACAATTGAAAAAAGTGGCATATTCTAGTTAAATAGCCAGAAATTCAGTGTGTGCAATAATCCTAATGAGTCTGTGTTGTAATAAAAATTAATTTACTCCTTACTGCAGAACGAATTAAAATGGTTACACAAAAGATGCAGCTCTCTGAAATATTGCAGATAAACAGTGATATATGTGAGAGTTCCTGTAGGTATTCTTGCATTCTGCCACTTGCAAGAGATGTTGATGCAAGAAAAATGGATAATTTTATTATGGCCTTTGCAGTGTGGGTGCACAGTAGGTGATTCCATCATGTGATCAGTTATGCCTCATTCAGAATTCTCCTACACTCGCGCCTGGTGCTGTCGAGACAGGCTACAACTCTCACAACTATAAAATAGGACTAAGAATATTCTCTAAATGTATTTACAGTGCCCGCCACAATTATTGGCACCCCTGGTTAAGATATTTTTTATGATTCTAATAAATTCTTTTTTTTCCCAAAAAATATAGGCTCACA
Source organism: Polypterus senegalus (assembly GCF_016835505.1). Taxonomy (NCBI): domain Eukaryota; kingdom Metazoa; phylum Chordata; class Cladistia; order Polypteriformes; family Polypteridae; genus Polypterus; species Polypterus senegalus. Next base: position 17,640 of record NW_024386331.1, on the reverse strand, counting down.
ACACAAAAAAGAGAAAAATCCAACCTTTAATTGAAGTACATTTATTCATTGGGAAAATAAATCACACATTAAGAAATAAGTTTTTTAAATGAAGTCATGTGTGCCACAATTATTGGCACCCCTGCTATAAATATTTCGTACAACCCCTTTTTGCCAACAAAGCAGGACTTAATCTTCTTCTATAACATTTCACAAGGTTGGACAATACAGAGACAGGGATTTTTGACCATTCCTCTTTGCACAATCTTTCTAGATCGTCCAGAGTCCTTGGTCCTCTCCTCTTCAGCTCACCCCACAGGTTTTCAATGTGGTTGGGGTCTGGTGACTGAGATGGCCATGGAAGGAGCTTGATTTTGTGTCTGCTGAGCCATTTTTGTGTAGATTTTGCCATGTGTTTAGGGTCATTATCGTGTAGGAAGACCCAATGACGACCCATCTTCAGCTTTCTGGCAAAGGCATCCAAATTTTGATTTAAAATGTCCTGGTATTTCAAGGAGATCATGATGCCATGCACTCTAACAAGGTTCCCAGGGTCTTTGGAACAGAAACAGCCATACAGCACCACATATTCTCCACCATACTTTACAGTGGGCATGAGGTACTTTTCCTCATACTCATTCTTGGATTCACGCCATACCCACTTAGAATATTTGTTGCGAAAAAGCTCAATTTTAGCCTCATCTGACCAAAGCACACAGTCCCAGTTGAAACCCAGCACTGCTTAGCAAACTCCAGATGTGTACATTTGTGATTGTAGGTGAGAAAATGCTTTTTCCTTTCATGTCTCCCAAACAGCTTGTTGGCATGCAGATAGCATCTTATGGTTGTCATGGAGACTTTGTGACTCCAAGATACAATTCTTTGGTGCAGTTCTCTAACAGTGCGCTCTGGAGAATGTTTAACTTCTCTTATTATCCTCCTCACTGTGCGTGGTGGCAAGATAAACTTGGGTCCTCGTCCAGCCTTGTTTGTCACTGTTCCTGTCGTTTTACACTTCTTTATTATTCCTCTGACTGTTGATACAGGTGGGTTTAGGCGAGGAACTATTTTCTTGTAGCCATTACCTGACTTATGAAGGTCAACGCACATCTGCCTTACTTGAACAGCATGTTCACTTGTCTTTCCCATGTTGAAGAGTGGCTAACAGCAATAGGACTCTGACACATCATTTTTATACCCCAGGGACAAAGGAAGTCATTTATTACTATTTAAAAGTTCCAATTTACTCTGATCAACTTTAAAAAAATAAGCTAGAAATTACAAAAATGCTTCAATTACATTTATTTTATAGGAATTGTTAGGGGTGCCAACATTTGCGGCACACATGATTTCATGTAAAAAATGCATTTCTTAATGTGGGATTTTTTTTCCCAATGAATAAATGTAATTCAATTAAAGGTTGGATTTTTCTCTTTTTTGTGTTGTGAAACTATATTTTTTGGGGAAAAAAAGAATTTATTGGAAGCTTAACAACACATTTTAACCAGGGGTGCCAATAATTGTGGAGGGCGCTGTATTTATGTATGTATTTAATGTAACTTATTATAAGAAAACAACAAGGAAAGCATATTCAATATATCTCGTTCAATTAACCATAGGCGTTAAAATACTATTTAAGTTTAATTTATTGCTGTGGTGGAGAAAAATCTCTGTTCATCCAGAGACTGTTGGAAATTGTTGAGCATTTTTGTTTTTATGATATTTTAGGAAGTGTAGCAAAGTGTCACGAATGTATTTATTTAAAGTGATAACACTCTCAAAATCGCACAAGTAAAAATGCTGTTTTTATTGTTGGTGTGGAAATAAAAATAAAAAATAAAATTTAACACCCCTTAAAGTTGAACTAATTGCATTTTTCTTCAATACATCCGACTCATTAATGCAGTTTATGAACATGATCTTTCCAGCATGTGGCTACTATTATAACGAAAACAGTATGGGTAACGGACAAGAAAGCGACTGTGGATGGGGTGCGACATGAAGTGCATACTCACATTTATTTTTGATTCCAGCTGAGATTAAACAATTACCTCACGAGTCAAGGAGCAGGAACTAACTGGCCCAACATACTGTAACATAGGAGTTTAATGAAACTACTGAATTGAGGAAGAATAACGCCACTGTAATATACTACATTTTAAATCGTCTTCTTTATGTTATAAATATGAAAATAACATTTTTAAAAATGTCACAAGACACAGTGTTAAATTTAAGTCAACCCTAGGTGATTCGGTGCAGAAGAAAATACAATTGAATGCAGTTATATGTGCATATCGTTAAATGATTTATCAGAAAGAAAGTCTATGCATGCATTGTCCACAAACAAAGACAAGAATTGCTTTTAATAAATTATGATTAAAAAATTTCATCAATGCGTTTTGATATTCCACGTCAAAGTTCAGTTTCTCTAAACTATACCAATAAAGCAACAAAATATTATTCAACTGCACAAAACATGTTTGCCCTATTGATCAGTTTACTTTCTTATGCAACATCATCCACCCGGGGGAGTAAATGCTGACATTACTCAAAGTTCTTGTCTGCTATTTTTTATTTTCATTTTTCATTTTTTCATTTTTATTACTATATAATTTTATATTGTTTCTTTGTCTCAGTATACTGCTGCTGGATTATGTAAATTTCCCCTTGGGATTAATAAAGTATCTATCTATCTATCTATTTAAAATGGCATTCATACTTTTGCGATGCTTACCTCCTTTAATGCGCGTAGCAAGAAAGTTGTTGATAACTGGTGGAGAGTTTCAGGTATCGTGTCTTTCAATTCCTGGTATCAAATCCTCAAAAAAGTCTCTCAGTTGTACTCTAATATTTTCTGGTAATGCCGATGAAATTCTATCAAAGTTGTGTTTTGCATTTTGCAATAAATTTTTTGTATCAGAATCAATCACAGACCCTTCCAGAATATTTATTTCCATTGCAGTGAACACATTGTAACAGACCCGAGAACTTCAGAAGTCTCTGCCTGTGCCATGGGAATCTGAACAGACAGTGAACCTTAACAGGAAGTAATTGAAAATGTATTTGAGATATCTTGAAATGTGCAGGAAGTCATTTTAAGATATCTGAAAATGCATTTCAGATATCTCAAAATGAATTTGGAATATCTTTAAATGAGAAGGAAGTTATTTTGAGATATCTCAAAATATAATTTAGGTATCTTTATGGCAAGCGAATTAACATTTAGAGATATCTCAAAATGGATTTTGAGATATCTGGAAATGCATTTTAGATATCTCAAATTGACTTACAGATATCTAAAATACATCTATTTTAAGATATCTAAAAGCATTTTATGATATCTTAAATAGATTTCAAGATATCTTGAAATGATATGCTGTACATTTTGAAATATCTGAAATGCATTTTAAGATATCTTTAATGCAATTGAGATATCTTGAAATACGTTCCTGTGCATTTTGAGATATCTAAAATACATTTCGAGATATCTTAAAATAACTTCCTGTGCATTTCAAGATATCTCAAATACATTTTGAGATATCTCAAAATCACTTCCTGTAACATTTCCTATTCTTTCAATGGGACTTCCTGTCTATTTTGAGATATCTCAAAATGAATTTGAGATATCTTGAAATACACAGGAAGTTATTTTAAGATATCTTGAAATGTATTTGAGATATCTTGAAATGTGCAGGAAGTCATTTTAAGATATCTGAAAATGCATTTCAGATATCTCAAAATGAATTTGGGATATCTTAAAATGAGAAGGAAGTTATTTTGAGATATCTCGAAATATAATTTAGATATCTTAAAAAGCATTCAAGATATCTTGAAATTCATTTTTTTTCAGATATCTGAAATACATTTTTAGATATCTAAAATTAATTTCATGATATCTTAAAATGGGTCTCTGCTCCATTTCAGATATCTAACAATGTATTTCAAGATATCTCAAATTGTATTTCAAGATATCTAAAATGCATTATAAGATATCTTTAAAAGGACACTCAATTATTTCAAGATATCTCAATAGCATTTTCAGATATCTACAATACATTTTCAGATATCTCAAATACATTTCAAGATATCTTAAAATGAATTCCTGCACATTTCAAGATATCTCAAATACATTTTAAGATATCTTATAATAAACAAGTAGTCCCATTGAAATAATAGGCAATTTTACAGGAAATGATTTTGAGATATCTTGAAATGCATTTAATATATCTTAAAATGCATGAAAGGTCAATTTAAGATATCTGAAAATTCATTTGAGATATCTTGAAATGCAGACACAATTATTTTGAGATATCTGAAACTGTATTTGAGATATCTTGAAATACATTTGAGATATCTCAAAATGTATTGCAGATATCTTAAAATGTAAAGGAATTATTTTAAGATATCTCAAAGCGAGTTTCAGATATCTTAAAAGTAAATTACATTTTAAGATATCCAAAATTCATTTTGAGATATCTCTAAATGTTAATTTGGCTTGCCATATATCTTAAAAAGCATTTAAGATATCTTGAAATTAATTTTTGTTTCAGATATCTGAAATACATTTTTAGATATCTAAAATTAATTTCATGATATCTTAAAATGTGTCTCTGCTCCATTTCAGATATCTAACAATGTATTTTAAGATATCTCAAATTGTATTTCAAGATATCTAAAAGGCATTTTAAGATATCTTTAAAAGGACACTCAATTATTTCAAGATATCTCAATAGCATTTTAAGATATCTTATAATAAACAAGAAGTCCCATTGAAGCAATAGGCAATTTTACAGGAAGTGGTTTTGAGATATCTTGAAATGCATAAAAGGTCAATTTAAGATATCTGAAAATTCATTTGAGATATCTAGAAATGCAGACACAATTATTTGGAGATATCTGAAACTGTATTTGAGATATCTTGAAATGCATTTGAGATATCTCAAAATGTATTGCAGATATCTTAAAATGTAAAGAAATTATTTTAAGATATCTCAAAGTGAGTTTCAGATATCTTAAAAAGTAAATTACATTTTAAGATATCCAAAATTCAATTTGAGATATCTCTAAATGTTAATTTGGCTTGCCATGAAACAAATCCTGAAGTTGACGTTACTTTACTGTAAAATTATTTTCATTCATGAGGGTGTACTGATTATACAGGACACATTTTAAATGATTACAACCAAACAATTTAAAAATATATATACTTGCAAAACAGGTCTTCAGAATTTTACTGGCATCATCTCTTAAAACAAGGGATACCTCTTAGGGCCACAGCATGCCTGTGCTTTATAATGTTTGTTCTGTTTTTATGATGAACAGAATAATGTTTGTTTTTCTTCAGTTATCAAATTTTAAATATGGTCTTTACCATTAGAATGGATTGGTTCAGTATATTTGTTAAAAAAATGGGATTGTTAACTTTCAAATGGTGTCTATGTTTAGACCATATTTGTAAAAGTCTTATTGAACTCATCTGAATGACTATTAAGCCCCCATCAGACTGATGACAATAGACAGGTTTGAAAGTATATTTCAACTACAAGTAGAAAGAAAGGTTTCCTAGATCTGAATAACAAACCTGTTTCTCTAGCTCATCAAGAAGAACTTGCATTTGTTCTCTATAAGATGATTTTCGCATTCTGTACATTTTCAAGAGCTTTGGGGTGCACGTGTGTCCATTGCAGTAAGGAACTCTCTCTTAAGGTGCACACTTGTAATTCAGTAAAACTCACGGCATACTGTATCTTGAGAGAAACAGGAAAGAAGGGAGTTTAGTGAAAGAATGACAGTGATCCATTTTTAAACAAGGGTGTAATACTTCTTAAAAATAGCACACTCCACATACTAACCTGATTTTCCAAGAACAGTGTAGACCATCTTTCTTTGACTAGGGCAACAGAAGGTGCCTGCTCAACTACCTCCTTCCAGTGCAAGGAAAAAGTCTGCTCCATACTCGAATTTATAAATGCAAGGTTTGGACTCCTTTTTCTCCATCTCTGCCTTAATTGCCCCTCTCTCCTTTTCCAGTGTGTCTTCGTTTTCCCCAGGTGGGTAGTCAGGCAAAAATTAACTTCTGATCATCGTGGGTTTTTAAACTGTATTTACCACACTCAAGCCTTCGCTTCTTTGAATTCACTGCCACGTCTTTGCATCCTGCACTGCATAGTTTAGTGCGATAATTTCCTATTTTGAACATGAAACTCTGTCCCCATCCATGCCAACCCTCTCTTGAACCTGGCTCAAGGAGGCAGGGGTGCTTCTGGACAAGTGCCACTGCAACAGAATCTATCTCTTGCTTAGATGGATAAGCTGCGATATTGAACTCAGCCTGTAAAACTTTGTCCAGAATGTCATTTTTCATGTCCCTTGTAATGTCTAGAAGAGTCTTTGAATTCTTGTACTCTTCATTATCCTTCTGTAGTCCAATTTCTACATCTAAACAAAAGGATGGAATTGGTAAAGGGATTTGCCATTGACCACTCGTGTTTGTAGATGACTCTGTGGATATGGCTGAAGAGTGATATCTGTATATTTGTTAGTGCTGGTGACAGCGAGTCCCAATGTGGGACACTGAGAAGTGACAGGCTGGAGAGTCACTCTTATGTACTTAAGTGGAATGAGTCTGAGGTGGGCTATTACAGAGGGACTGGCATCAGGGCATCACTTATACCCAATTGTGTGACTAAGATCTGTGTGTGTTAATCGTAGGGTGCAGGAGTAGACGAGCTTGTTCAAGAGACTTGATTAAATCTCACAAATCCTAAAATAAAACGACTCGAATAACCAAGAAAATCTAAAAAACTGTGAAGGCGCCGAGAGCGGTGAGCGCCTGCTGTGAGTTACGTGTCTGTCTGTCTGTTACTTCCGTTTTTAAGCAGTTTTCATATTTCTACAATCCTTGTGTTTATTAATGAATCCTATGATTCTGTTTCTTAGACTGAGTGGTCTTCAGTTACCTTAAGAGAGTCTAACAGGTGGGGTCTTTACTGAATAATCTGATAAATTACTGGCATGGACAACGACAAAAAAAAAAATTCATTATTTGAGTGGATTAACAACAGTCAGTCGATTCTTCTCACCAACAACATTCACACAACTCTGATAAGCAGGAGATGAGAACTTATTATGGGATGGACAATTAGACTAATAAAGAGGACTAACATGGACTCTGATGTGGACTTCAGTATGTAATATGTGACAATGCCGGCCCTTCCAGACTCCCTCTTCCCACACAGGAGTCTGTTGAACCAACACCATCAATTGTTATGACTGAGATGAGCGGACAAATCTCATTGAAGTCAGGGATGGCGGAAAGTACTTGAGTGATTTTACTGAAAAAAACAGTCAAAAGTAAAACCAAAAGTCTCCACTGGACACAATTCTCAAAAAATACGCAAATCCTTAAAACCAGTGAAAAGGGGGGATAAAATCCATAATAAATAAATCTGTTAAAGTAGAGGTTACAAATGCAGGGTCTCTCCCACCTCCTTCTGTCTCCCCGGCTCACCCATCACTCATGTTGCCAGTGGAGACTCTGCAGCACAAACTCCTTTCTGCTGACCCCCATTTTGGCCACCTCTGCACTGTGCAGCCAGACTGTCTGAGGTCAGCACACCTCCCATTTTCTTTCGTGCTCATGCTGTTGCCCACCATATTAATTGGGAGGTCTTCCGTCCTGCTCGCCCCACTCTACACGATTATTCAGTGGGGCGAACAGCACCCCCTAGAGCGCCTCAGCCTGCACTTTCTCACAGAGCCCCAGCTCGTGCTGCCTTCTCCATGCAGGTGTCCTGATCATCTGCCCTCTTCATCTTTAACAGACCCCCTGTGACAGGTCATCTCTTCTATCACTTTGTGGTCTTCACTCTCTGGGCTCCTGTCACACATTAACTGTTCACCCTCAGTGTCTCCTCAGATGTTGTCTCTGTGAGCTCTCAGCTTTCTCTTTAAATCTCCTCCTCCTCCTCCTCCTCACTGAGCACAGACAAACTTTCATTTTCGTGTCTTCACAAGTCACTTCCTTGTTTGTCTGACTCATTCTCTCTGCCTGCCTCTCCTCAGACTGACGATGGCTGAAGCCCAGCTGTTTGTATCACAGGGACGAGTTCACCTGCCGGTGTGTCTGGACACCCTGACTGACCCCGTCACCATCCCTTGTGGTCATAGTTTCTGTCTGAAGTGCCTCACGGACTACTGGGATCAGAGCCAAGAGTGCAGTTGTCCTCAGTGCAGACACACCTTTACCACAAGGCCTGAGCTGAACAGAAACACCCTGCTGAGTGAAGTTGTCAAGAAATTTAAAGAAGGCGACAATCAGTTCTCCTCCATCTAAGAATTATGTCTGCCCTGGAGACGTGGAGTGTGACTTCTGTATTGGGAAGAAATTCAGAGCGGTGAAGTCCTGTCTAACTTGCATGGCCTCCTACTGTCAGACTCACCTTCAGCCTCACTATGAAGTAGCGGCCCTGAAGCACCACAAGCTGACTGATCCTGATAGAAATCTGAAGGAGAAACTCTGTGAGAAACATCAGAAAAGTCTGGAGATGTTTTGTAAAACTGATGAGACGTGCATCTGCTTGATGTGTGCGGTGACTGAACATAATGGGCATAAAATGGTTGAGCTGGAGACTGAAAGAGAAGCAAAACAGGTGAGTGGAGTTTAGTGTTTAACACAAATTCAATACATAAAGAGGTTAAGTGATACGTAAATGTAGTTTGGCAGAGCTTCAATAAAACAGGTTTAACTCTTTGAGTCTGTCACAGTTGGCCTTGCCCTTCATGTTGAAGAGTCTCAGTTTGCTTGTATGGGACAACAGGGAGCTGGAGCCTATCCTGGTGAGACTGGGTGGAAGACATGAAACAGTCCAGGATGAGATACACAGTGTGATCCATAGACAGTCGAGTGAGCTGAGTGCTCTCATTAAACTGAGCGGAGGTTCTTTGTATTCTGATCACTTGTGTCTCGAGTACCTCAGGCCTCTCTAAGAGACCGTTACACTCACATGTCAGTTAATATTGATTTCTGGGATTAGATCTAAAATTCTTACAATACACATTAAGTTTAAATTGGCTTTATTGTGTAGTTGTTCTCACTTAATTCAGTAATTCTGTGTCTAATTAGTGATCAGACATAATTTCATTTAGTCAACTCTTTGAGTGATGATTACACTGTATGATTGTGAGATGGACTCTGACCTTTATTTCCACTAAGTCCTGCAGTTGTTGAACATATTTACTAAATGTCTCTTGTCGCAGTTGGGGCACTACGCTCCCTTGAACCCTGAGGTACCACGCCAAACACCTGGTAAAAGTACCACAATTATTCTTTTTATTATAATAATAATGTGCACCAAGCACCCTCCACTCCACACTACTCATAAATAAATCAATAACAAATCACAATAAATCAATCCTCCACTCCCTGACGCGTTGCCCTCCTACCACCCAGCTCAGCTCGCCATCTGGGAGCTTCCACAGTCCTTTTATATACCCTGACCTGGAAGTGTTCCCAATCCCCAGTCCATGTGATCCTGCATCACTTCCGGTCAGGTAAAATGTTCTTTTCTTCACCCGGAAGCCCTCGCTCTTCCTTTGCGAACTTCCGGGTTAAAGGGCACAAATAAGTCTTTGGTCCTCCTGCAGCTCCCTCTTGCAGCCCCTGTAGTACCCAGCAGGGCTGAGGATAAAACTACAAAGTCCATGACTCCCTGATGGTCTTCTGGGCAGCGTGTTTATTTAATGTTAGCTAAGACCGGCACTTAAAAGTTTGTTGCTACAGCAATTTTAACTCCGTTACAAAGTGAGCCAAAGTCTCGTTGTAACAGGAAATCATGCATTGACAAAAGTTCCCCTTTGCTTGGAATTGAAAGTGTGATTAAATGCGTTATTTTTTCTTAATGCGTTATGGAGTACATGCATCGAAGCTTCTTAGCTGTGTTTGTTCTAAGAAAAGGAAACATTTTAAAAATAGCGTAACATGATTGTGAATGTAATAGTTTTGTGACCGTTATGAGTGTTGCTGTCATCAAGGATTTGTTTATAATTTCTTTCAATCAGGTTCGTATTTGGACAGTTTGCACAAAACCACGCTTTTATCAAGGCTTCCGTCGGGTAGTCTTTGAAATGAAATTTGCCTGCGATCAGTCTTAGGAACGCGCTTTATTCCGTCTCTAACATTTTTGTAGCTCTGATGTGTGCATCAGTGTAATTGATGTACCAGGAAATCATGCATTGACAAAAGTTCCCCTTTGCTTGGAATTGAAAGTGTGATTAAATGCGTTATTTTTTAGCGTTATGGAGTACATGCATCGAAGCTTCTCAGCTGTGCTCGTGCGATCTTGCGATGTCAACAGGTTTATTTAATGTTATCTAAGACCCGCACTTAAAATTTGTTGCTACAGCAATTTTAACTCCGTTACAAAGTGAGCCAAAGTCTTGTTTATACCTCGTGTTTTTTCATTAAACTTGTATCTCGCGAATACCATACTCGTCGTAGGCATGACAAACGGCAGCGGGAGTGTGTCTATAAACTTAATTTAAACTTACGGTTCACACTGTGCTTTGTTTCCGCAGTAGCTGCACGTATGAATATGCTTGTATGCATCACTCGCTTCATAATCTTTTGCTGTCTTCTCAATTGTGAAATGGTGTTTTCTGTTCAGCGCTCTTTGGACCTCTTCCTTGTTTTGTACGTGATTACGTGGGAGGCGTGATGATGTCAGACGCAACTCCGCCCCCCACGGGCATCTAGCTGAAGTCCATTACAGTATATGTAGAAAAATCCTCTCATTCAACGCTAAACTTACCTTTTCTGTTCCTAAGCTTCCACGTCTCATAGCCTTTCGTAACATTAAGAATATTAACTTGAATTTGCTGTCTTCTAGAATTGATTTGCAAATGGACTTTTATAATTTATCCTCTCCCATAGAACTGGTCTCATATTATGACACTTGTCTTAATGGTATTCTTAATTCTCTGGCTCTGCTAAAAACCAGATCTGAATCTGTATTGATTGTAATAAAATTAATAAATAAAAATTAAGAAAAAAAAACAGATCTGTTTCTTTTCCTTTTCTGCCCCCTGGTTTACGCCTGAACTTCGGCTTCTGAAAGCTAAAGGCAGGCAACTTGAAAGGTTGTTTAAAAAACCAGACTCTTTGTCCACAAAGAGATGTATAAAAATCATCTACTCTACTACAAGGATTGTATAGCTCAAACCAAATCTAATTATTACACTCAGTTAATTACTTGTAATACAGGTAACACCAAGTCTTTGTTTTCTTTACTTAATAATGTTACACAACCTCCAGACTCTTTACCATCTCACCTTCACTCAACTGCCTTCTGTAATTCTCTTATGTCTTTTTCAATGAGAAAATCCAAAAGATACATCAGCACCTTGGTCCAGATCCTTTCTGTATTTCTTCTGAACTACACTCACCTATTCACTCTCTTCTTCTTTCCAGCTTCCCACTTCCTCTGAAATCTCAGATCTCATCTGCAAATCCAAGTCATCTACTTGTCAGCTGGACCCCCTGCCTACAGTTTGGTTAAAGCCTGCCTCCCTCTCTAGTCCCTCTTATTTCTGCCATCATTCACTCTTCTCTTACTACTGGTATTATTCCTTCATCTTTCAAAACTGCTGCTATAACCCCAATATTAAAAACCTGGTTGTGATCCTACTAATTTCAATAATTTTGCCCCATTTCTAACTTGCCCTTTATCTCCAAAATTCTTGAAAAAATAGTAGCTATCCAACTTCACACCCACTTGTCTCACAATAATCTATATGAGAAGTTCCAGTCTGGTTTTCGCCCCCTTCATAGTACAGAAACAGCACTTGTTAAAATTACTAATGACCTCCTTATGGCTGCTGATTCTGGTCTAATCACTATTCTCATCCTTCTTGATCTGAGTGCGGCCTTTGATACTATTTGTCATACCACTCTCCTTAATAGATTATCTTTGATTGGCATTACTCACACTCCACTTGATTGGTTTAGATCTTACCTTTCAGGCCGCACTCAGTTCATACAGCTTAAAACTTTCACATCCCAACCCACGCTGTTACTTCTGGTGTGCCCCAAGGCTCTGTCCTGGGGCCTCTTCTTTTATTATTTACCTTCTTCCCCTTGGCAATATTTTTCATAAATATAACATTAATTTTCACTGTTATGCTGATGACACCCAGCTCTACCTTGCTGGTAAACCCACCTCCTCTTTTCCACCACCCTCACTTATTGATTGCATTTCTGAAATTAAATCCTGGTTCTCTTCAAATTTTCTTAAATTAAACAGTGACAAAACTGAGGTTCTCCTCATTGGTTCAAAATCATCATTATCCAAAACCAATAATCTTTCTTTTATTATTGATAACTCTGTTGTTTCCCCATCATCTCAGGTCAAGAGTCTGGGTGTCATCCTCGACAGTACTCTATCTTTCCAATGTCACATTAATAACATCACCCGGTCTGCTTACTTCCACTTACGTAATATTAATCGCGTCCCTCCCTCACTCCTCATACTACTGCCATTCTTGTTCATAGTCTTGTCACTTCTCGGCTGGACTACTGCAATTCACTCCTCTTTGGTCTCCCTAATAAATCTCTTCACAAGCTTCAGTTAGTCCAGAATTCTGCAGCACGTATCATCACTGGAATCCCATCTTTTCACCATATTACTCCGGTCTTGCAGCAGCTTCATTGGCTCCGATCAAGTTTCGTATTGATTTTAAGATTCTGCTACTAACTTTTAAGGCCATCCATAACCTCGCACCTCCATATCTGTCTGACCTTCTACATGTTGCCATTCCATCCCGTAACCTTAGATCCTCTTCCTCCACCCATCTGACCGTTCCTCCCTCCCGTCCAACCACCATGGGGAGCAGAGCTTTCAGCCGTTCTGCTCCCAAGCACTGGAACTCATTACCTGCGGATCTCTCGAAATATCAAATCATATTCATCTTTCAAATGTAAACTTAAAACACATTTGTTTAAAATGGCTTTTCTTCTTCCTCCTAATTATAGTGGTTTTGTTTGGTTTTAATTTTAGATTTTCTGATGTTTTAAGTTGTTTATAATTGTGTTTTGTATTTATTTATTTATTTATTTGTTTGTTTGTTCGGTGTCCTTGATTTCTCTGAAAGGCGCCTTGTATAAGTAAAATGTATTATTATTATTATTATTATTTAAATAGGTTCCAGTTATGACCATTACGTGTAGAATTCCGAAATGAAACCTGACCAACTTTTGTAAGTAAGCTGTAAGGAATGAACCTGCCAAATTTCAGCCTTCTACCTATGGGAAGTTGGAGAATTGGTGAGTGAGTGAGTCAGTGAGTGAGTCAGTGAGTGAGTGAGTGAGTGGGGGCTTTGCCTTTTATTAGTATAGATAAAAACCCACCATCCACACTACATGATCATCATATAGTAAGGGTTAATTTACAGCTGGTAAATGCAGTTGCGTAATAAGGATCTACGGCCCAGAAGGTCTGAAAATTAATAGCAGAACATAAGAAATATGACAAACAAAAGGACTCCATTCTGTCCATCAGGTCCATTTTGTTTAGCTAATCGCAAGCTGTTCTGATATCTCATCCAAATTCTTCTTAAAGGTTCTCAGGATTTCTGCTTCACTTCTATGTCTCAGTAATTTGCTCCACAGTCCCACCGACTCTTTTTGTAAAGAAGAGCTTCATGTCTTCAGTATTAAACACCACGTCCACTTAATTTTCCAGTGATGTCCTCGAGTTTGTGATTCACCCTTAAGCCTAAATAATGTTTCTGGGTCTGCTTTATCAGTGCCTTTGAGGTTTTAAATATTGTGATGAGGGTCCCCATGCTGTCTCCTCTGCTCACACTAAACAGGTTTAACTCACTGAGTCTGTCACAGTTGGCCTTGTCCTGAAGTCCTGGGATGCCCATGGCTGCTCTTCTCTGCTCAGCTTCATGTGCTGCTTTGTCTTACTTCTGTTTCACTTGAAAATCAGCACCTCAGAAGATTCAGACACATTTTTAGAAGTCCGGTGTAGCTCCTCACATAAACTGCTCAAATGCTTCTTGATTGGCTGGACGTTTCTTCATTTATGAATTCAAAGGATTCTAATTTGACAGGCCAGGCCCTCTGATTCTGCTCTCAGTAACATGTTGTTAATCAAAAGTGCAAAGAGAAAGCAACATTTTAAACAGTAAGGGTATTTATGAGCTGTTGTTCTGTTTTATAATTTGATGTGAATCATTTAATTAATAGAGGGTTCACAGGGAGGATCTGATTTTCACTCCTGGTTTGTTTATGTCATCTGTTGCTTGACTGTTAGTTCATTTTTAAGTCAATTCCTGAGATACCCCAAAGATAAACATCAGGCTTTGAATGTTCAACAGTTGTTTAATTTAATAAATTTACCAAAAGTGTCTGAGTTTCCAAAGGTTCTGTCGTGTTTGGATGATAAAGAAGCTTTTGACGGAGTTGAATGAGGATACTTGTGTACTGAAGTTTGCAGATCTGGGCTTGTGTGTGGCGTAAGTTACCATACTGTGTCTTGAAGGCTTGGTTTGTATAAATAAGATCCATTGTGACTCTCTCAGTTTAGAATGTGGAACCAGACAGGGATGTCCATTATCACCAATGCTTCTGGTAGTTGCTATTGAACCCTCAGCTGTTCATTTCCAAAAGCACAAAATGAGTTAAAATGCATCATAAGGAAAAAAATGTCTTCACGCTGCTCTCTGTCGCAGATCCATAGCCAACATTGTTCATCCACATGTTTGCAGATTTTTCCTGCCTTATATGCCCTGCTGTTAAATATGCCCCTCTGCTCCTTGACTGTCTACTAGTTGGTCTCTTTTAGACTTTGCTACATTTGCTTCACTAGAATTGACCCGTTTTAGATTTTCTTTACACCATTCAGTCCACACGATACGATTTTTCTGATCACTCGATCCCAACAGATGGACAATCGCTACCCTTGAATTCTGTTCTGATTACACAATAAAGACTCTGGACAGGCTGCTTCTTCTCTCTTTGGTATTTAAACATTCTGTGTTAATAAATAGTCAGGAATTACACTGAGGACCTGTCTGTTTGTTATGTTTAACAAGATTTATAAGGTTTACCAGTTAATATTTGGATAAGTAAACTCCACCATTACTGTCACATCCTCTGTAAACTTACATTATTCATATTATAAAAACTTGCAGATGTTTTTTCAGTTTGTAATTTTGTTGTATTGTGGGTATCACTGGAGACACATTGACAGTTATAATACAGTCACACACTTTACAAATTACAACAGGTACACACATAAAAATAAAGATTAGTTTAACAACACAATTAACAAAACAAATTCAACTGAACAACAAAAAAGAATTAAACAGGACACGTCCATTAATATCATTGTAAGAGCCATTTTCCTAGTTCTATAAGATTCCTAAATATTTTACTAGATGACAATGCATAATCTATGGGAAGTTCCTATAACAGCTTTGAGTAAACATTTTTCTTCAGTTAGTGACCAGCCTTGCCTTGTGTAAGGTGTAGAAGGCATAAGGTTTTAAACCGTGACCGTGCCTGAGGGCCTATGGGCCTTTTGAGTGTGTGAAACAACTCTAAGAAAACAGTGCTTATTTAATACTGTACTGTACATTTAAGGTGTACAGAAGAAGAAAATAAGAACCTTAAGTATAGAAAAAAGTAAAGAACTTTTAAGTACAGAAATAACTAAAGTTTCTCAAGAAAAGTTAAGTTTATAAAGAAACATTTTTCCTTTTTTGCCTTTTATTCTACGTGTGTAACTATTTTTTTGTTTTATTCTTGTGTGGATTATTTGCTTTTGCACTAAATATTTTAAAACAAACTTTTGGACTGAGAGATTTCTTTCGGCACGCGTTTTACCCGTGCTTGATCTCGCCTTACACTTCGGCGGCTACAGTCATCTTTGACACATAGCCAGCTAATTAAAGAGGAAAGGAAATCAAAAACTCCAATCATCATCATCCGTGGAGAAAATTAACCTCTGGAGGGTCGATGGCCATTTATATGAAGTAAAGTCAGAGCGGTGACGTCTGAAGACCTCAGCCTATTGGCCCTTCACCTCCTTGTGGTCCTTCTACTGTACACGTCTGTGCTGGGCAGGCTGATCAGTCCTTTAACTCTTCAACTCCAAGGCTCCCGATACCTCAGGTGTTTTAGTCATGTGCAACTAAACAGCTTGGCAGTTGAGAAATAGAAGAGCAGAATACTGAAGTGAGAAAGAAAGAGAATAACGGGTGATTGGTAAGAGTTCATGATGATTATATTACTTACACTTTCTACAAATGACTAACAAAGAGAGATGTATAAGTACAGCTAACAGTCAGCCCTACCAGCTATGCCAGGCTAAAGTGGTGAGTCCTCAGCCTGAGAGTAAAGGGGCATCTCTTATATGAGCAGGCAGGTCAGTCCACAGATTTAAGACCCCGCAGTGTAAAGCTCACACACCCTCTGTTGTTTTACTAATCCTTGGACTCTTTAGAAGACTGAAATCATGAGATCTTAATGTGCGCTCTGGTATGAATATGCAGATAAGTTCAGATATGTACAGTAAGTGTGGCCTCAGCCATTTAAAGCTGGATATGCCTGTTTGACACTCTTATCTGTGTTTGGTGGTTTCTCTTGCACTTTTGCTGAGTTTGTGCCAAACACTATTCTATCTCTGACCATCTCATCTTCATTTGCATAAGCACAGCCCTTCACCAGCAATTTTAACTCAGTTACAAAGTGATCAAAAGTCTTGTTTATACCTCGTGTCTTCTCATTAAACTTGTATCTCGCGAATATCGTATTCGTCGTAGGCATGACAAACGGCAGCAGCAGAGTGTCTATAAACTTAATTTAAACTTACGGTTTACACCGTGTGCTTTGTTTCCGCAGTAGCTGCACCTATGAATATGCTTGTATGCGTCATTCGCTTCATATTCTTTTGCTGCCTTCTCTATTTACCTTATATGGGCAGGCACTCACGTGGGAGGCGTGATGATACGGGCGCATCTCACACAGCGACTGAGCTGCAGGCTATGGCCGTATATATGGACGAAAGTAGGTTCCAGTTATGACCGTTCGCAGTACAATTTCGAAAAGAAACCTGCCTAACTTTTGTAAGTAAGCTGTAAGGAATGAGCCTGCCAAATTTCAGCCTTCTACCTACACAGGAAGTTGGAGAATTAGTGAGTAAGTGGGAGTGGTGAGTGGAGTCAGTCAGGGCTTTGCCTTTTATTAGTATAGATTTATCTGAGCTCACAAAACTCCTCTTCAGATTTAACTTTTTTCTGAACTCCTCAGACTCACTCGTGTCTCTCAGCCTCAGTTATCTCACTTGACTCCTAAAATGACCAAACACTTGAAAAGTTCTCACAACTCTGAACTCTGCAATGGCCTTGTAGATCCTACACTTGCAGCCGTTATGTGTCCAAGTATCCTGGGTCTGTGAGCATTTCTTCATCCTGCACAGTCCAGTGTTTTATGAGTGAATGTCTGATATCCTGATCATCAATCAGATGTCATCTAAACATCAAGGATTGACTCTAACAGTGAGCCTTCAGACTGTCTTCTTTATTTGATGCACTCTTCAAAACCAAACTCCATCTTGAATTGAACTGTTACACTAAACCTTTATTTCAAATCTTTTG
>NW_024386330.1:0-10672 GCF_016835505.1 Polypterus senegalus | reverse complement strand
CTTTGCAATCAGGGAGTCCACCATCCACTGAAATATCCCAAAAGAAGCGGGATAGAAACAGACGGGGTCCGTCCTGTCAGACAGACCGAGGAAAATTTTTCTCCCAACTATGAATTTCAACCACCCGGGGTAAATGAATAAACAAATTTACTTTTTTTAACCGTTTTTTTATCACTTTAAATTTTTTTTTTTTACAATTTTTGTGAAGTATGTAATTTCCCATTGGGGTTTAAATTAAAGATCTATTACTATCTATCTATCGGGACCTGCTATAAGAAAAGCTTCTGCCTTTACCAGTATCATTCCTTCCTCATGAAATATTTTCGAGGTCCAAAATAGAAACAGTAAAACCCCTTTGTCACAGCACAGTATAAAAAAACTTTTCCCAAATAAAATGGTTCCCCTTTCTACCACCCCAAACAATCTTCCGTTCAGGAGCAAACCCAGTCACCAACAAAAAGGTACCCCTCACCCTATCAATAAAAAAGAACAAAAAGTGATTATTTTAAATATTTAATAATCCAAACCATAACCGCAACAACCAAGCAACAATAAATTTCGGGTGTTGATTTGTTACCGGAAAAAAGAATTTTTTTTGATAAATTTTCAAATCAAAAAAAAAGAGGAAAAGGGGTTGGGGGATTTTTGAGAAGGGTTTTATGGTGGGGGAGGAGTTTACCTGTAAATAAAGTTTCGATGCAGTATTGCTTTACCAGCCAGTTTTATAAAAAATTTAGAGTTGTTTTTTTTGACCCTGTATTTTTCCCTAAAATTTAATGTATTGAGACTCAAACATTCATTTCAGATATTTCCGGGAAAAATAACCTAATGGATATGATTTGAAACGCCATGGACAGAGGGAAATTAGCACCGTGGTTTGAAGCATGAGGACCCAACCAAAGGACGCTTTTAAGCTACCCATTCAAAGCCTACAGCAGTACTTTTTTTACAAGTCTACCCAAAAATTTGATATTTTTCCTCTAGTGATATGCAATTTTATTATAATTAAACCCTTGTTAAGTTCACTGGGTTTGGAATTTAGTTTAGTAATTTAGGTCAAAAAATATTTTATTTTTCATTATCATATTAGAAGTTTCTTGTAAATGTATTAAATTTTGTATCTGAGAGTTGGAGACACAAGACACTGATGTATTATAAATTAGGCTGGCCTGTAAAAGGGTTTTAAAAAAATTATTTATAAGACACTTTTCCCGGGGATGCCAAAATTAATGGCCGGGGAAGAGAAAAGGGCAAACGATTCCAAAATGCAGCAAATAAAAAAAGGAACAAGACGAAAAGCCGAACTATCATCAGGAAATATGTAAAAAAAAGTTCCAAGTGTTTCAAAATTTTTCCAAAAGGTCACAATTTTAAACCCGACAAAGGATTTTCTGCAAATTTTAACCTTAAATAATTTTTTTTTTTTTCTTTTATCCTTTTTTTAATATCAGTAAAAATTTAAAAAAAGGGGTTAAAAGCTTTAAAAAAAAAATATTTCAAAAAAATAATTGAAAAAACCTTTTTTTTTTACCACTTTTTTTTTTTTTTTTTTTTTTTTTATTAATTTTATTACAACCAAAACAGCAAATCAAGTTTTACAAAAAAAAAGAATTATGTTAAACAGATCGATCCCACCCCTGAGAGAGAGCAAGCAAACGGTAAAATTTAAGGCTTGTAAACATACCTAAATGAATAAATTCTCTGTGCTTTATAAACTTATTTTAAAATATTACTGATTATATCCTGCCTTGTTTTGAAAAGTCTGTACGGATCCTCTAACCAGCATTTGATTTTTTCCAGTTTCAAATAGTATAACACATCGGTTTCCCACTGACTTAAAAGAGGAGAGTTTGGGTTCTTCCAGTTTATCAGAATAAGTCTGTGTGCCAACAGTGTAGTGAATGCCATCACAATTTGTTTGTCTTTCTTAACTTTAAGACCTTCTGGAAGAACCCCAAACACAGCTGTTAATGGGTTAGGAGGGATTGTGAGTCCAAGGCTGTCTGAGAGGTAATTAAAATTTTTTGTCTAGAATAATGTTAATTTGGAGCAGGCCCAGAACATGTGACCCAGTGAGGCAGGGGCTTGATTGCAACGTTCGCAGATTGGATCTTACCCTGGAAAATTTTGAGAGTTTTAGTCAAGACAGATGTGCTCGATATATATTTGAGTTGTATAATTGTATGCTTTATGTATATGGAGCTTCGAGTGAATTTCTGCATTGCTACTTTCCACTCTTTTCTGATATATTAATTGAGAGATCTTTTTCCCAGTGTCTCTTGGATCTTTGAAAGGAAGGATTGTAAAATGATTTATATATTGTAGAGATGGAGTCTAATTCTTAAAATTGAGCAATATTTTTCCAGCGTGGATGAGGGTGCAAGATGAGGAAAATCTGGAAGGTTCTGTTTAACAAAGTTCCTGATTTGAAGATAGTGAAAGAAATGTGTAGCTGGAATGTTACATTTAGAATGTAATTGTTCATAGGATTCAAAGACTTTGTCTATAAAAAGATCTCTAACAAGTTAATTCCTAATTTTTCCAGATTTTAAAAAACTGCATGTTTGTGAAGGTTGAAAGAGGTGGTTTTTTGCAGGGTGCCACAGATAGAAGCTTCCCATCATAAAATGCTTACATTGGTTCCAGATTCAGTGAGTGGAGCACAATTGGATTTGTGTATTGCCGATAAATATTTTATTGGAGCCAGAGCAGGGGAATAAAAGGAAGCCTGCAGGATTTACTTCTATTGCGGTCCAAGCCTGTGTATGTTCTTCATTTGTGTCCAGGTTCTTTTCCTTTATATTTGCTGCCAGTAATAAACTGGAAGTTAGGTAGAGCAATGCCGCCTTCTGCCTTTTTGTCTTTGTAGGGTCGCTTTTTGATGCGGGATGTTCTGAATTCCAAATAAAAAGAGGGTTATTGTTGAATCTAATTGTTAAGAATGATTTATTAATGTATATTTGGGGTGTTTTGAATAAAAGGAGCTTGGAAGAATATTCATCTTAACAGTTAATTCTTCCAGCTATGTGAGATGAAGGGTTTACCATCCTCAAGTCTTGTTTAATTTTTTACGCAGACACAAAATTTTGTCGAAAAGTGCTTTTATTTATTTGGGTGTTTACCCTAGGTATTTAAACTGTTCTGCAATGCTAAAAAGGGAGCGTGGTCTAATCTAATATTATATGCTAGAATTCACTGAAAGAGTACACTTTTATTCAGATTAATTCTGAGACCCTTTGAGCTTTTGAAATTTGTGAGTGTGAAAACCAGGGACAGAATTTTTTCCAAATATACAGTACCATATCATCTGCATATAATAGATTTTCCAGTCCTTCTTCTAATCCCTTTATCTGATCAGCTTGACAATGTATTGCCAGTGGTTCAATGGCAATCGCAAACAAGCAGGGTGAAAAAGGCATCCTTGTCTTGTTCCACGTCCAGTTTAAAGTAGTCTAGCAAATGTTATTGATGCAACAAGCTTCTGGGTTAGTATACAGAATTTAATCCATGCAGAAATGTTCGCCAAGCCCAAACTTCTCCAATATAGTAAAAAGGTATTTCCATTCAATCATGTCAATTTTTTGCATGCAATGATAATAAATTTTGGGTGTTTGATTAGTTGGTGGTATGTTAACATTAAAGGGCGTCGAAGATTAAGATAAGTGTCGCCCCTAATAAATCCAATTTGGTTTTTGGATATTACCGGGGGAGCACTTTCTCCATCCTTCTAGCTATGATTTAGAGAGTTTTTTAACGTCGTTATTCGAAGTGACATTGGTCTGTATGATGCACATTGTAATAAGCCCTTTATTTTGTTTTGGAAAAGACAGTGATTAATGCTTGGCAAAGGTTTGTGGAAGAATTTGTATCTCTTTCTGTAAATGTTGCTAATAGGAGGAGCAGCTGATGAGAATTTTGAAAAACCTGCAGGGTAGCCGCCAGGGCCTACTGCTTTTAACCTTTGGAGTACTTTATAGCATCTAGTAATTCTGATAATGAAGGTTTTCAAGTTCCCCCACACTAAAAGCGCCAATTTTGGTATCTGTAATGTATCCAGAAATGCATTAGATGTATTTTCTTTTTTTAAACCCAGTAGTATATAGGATTTATAGTATCCTGAAAGTGTACATTATTTTTTTGTGTTCATGATTTTATCTCTGTTCGTTTAGTGATTACAGATTGCTTGCATACATTTTTGTTTGTAATTGTTGAGCTAAAAAGTTATTAGCTTTCTCTCCATGTTCATAATAATGATGTCTGGTTTTGTAAATTAGATGTTCAGTTTTTAGTTGTCAAGAGGTTTAATTTGAATGATTTTGTAACCACTCTATACATTCTTTTTACTAAAATGAGTATGGATTGTGTAACTTCAAAGGCAAATTTGCACATGGGGTGTGTGGTTTAAGGTCCAGCTGTGAGCAAGGCCATTATTTAAAAATCACTCACCCAGGCGGCTTCGTGAGGGGTTTATGTTGTAGCGAGCCGAGGGCGGGTCGCCGAGCGGTGGTTCTCAACGGTGCACAGGTGAGGAACTGCCCACATTCGATTGCTCCTGGCTAATGCTACAGCTGTGATCCCCCTCACGTTAAAAAAAAGAAGCAAGTGGGTGAATGGGGATGAAAAAGCGATGGAGAAAAAAAGGGAAAAGGAAAGAGGACGAGAGGTTCAGGAGTGAGGAAGCAGTGCAGGACAGGCGGTGCGGTGGATGAGCGACGATCGAGGGCAGTTGAGAAACTGGGGTTAGGCCAACACCAGACGTGGTTGATGTTGCTCGGCCTAGGACCAGCTGGGAGTGCCTAGAGGAAGCGGACGCAGAGGGCCAAGGAAGGCAGGGGAAATGGGAGCGGTTCTGAATCCCAACGCGGGACCGGCTGGGTTGGAAACCAAGTTCTCCGGGACGGGGATGAGTCCCATACCAAAGGCAGGGATTGGGAGGTCTCCAGCTCATGCGTGTGTTTCAGGAGGGCATGAGAGCTTGCCTGCTGGCCCAAACGGATAAGCAGGTGAGACGAATAAACGATGCAACGGATTTGTTGTGGTTTTAAAGACGGTTTCCATGAGAAGATTTTAACCTCTGGTTTTAAAGGATTGTGATTTTTTTCATTTAGATTTTAACCTACGTTTTATTGGATTATTTATTGAATGAACTGACTATTTATTGGAACACTGTTTTGTTTTTGATGGACAATTTTAAATAAAGCACTATTCACTTTTTGCACCACCCCTTGCTCAATTGTTTGTTTGCTCCATTGACTAGCCTTCGGGGACATTACCGAGAGTTCATGTTCCCAAACAGCCATGGGAGCGTGGAGCCAGAACCCACATCGCACAGGGGTGAGAAACGCGCCTTCTCGCTGCTATAAATCACGTTTCATCTTACAAATGTTCTTTTTGTGCTGAATGGAAGGATTTTTCTGAAAAGCAAAGGTGAAATAAAGAAAAAACAGGAATCAGTGAAAGACCCCAAGAAGGAAATGTACTGGAAGATGGCCAAAGGTTGGGTGGGCTTGTTTTCACTTGAGGGCTTCAATATAACTTGTTTCTGTGTTCTGGTACTAGACGCCACCATCAGGACCAAGGAAAACAACACCGCTCCCGTGGAAAGGTGTGTATGAAACTGATCACTTTGTATACACTGCTTGCAGTAAGCCACTTGGGAAGGACGTCAATTAGTATATATGGAAGGTTTGCCTCAGTTTTTGGAAGCTCAACAATGGGGAATGCTGCCAGCCCGGGACCTTTGAGTAGGCTAATGAGTTGATCCTCTGAGACTGACATCGGCTCCCCCAGTCTACTGATCTAGGATGATGGCTCGGGGTCATTTGATAACAAGTTTTGTCTTTTGATATTGCTGTGATATTGCTGTAAGCACAAGTTTGCATCTTTTGATATTGCTGTAAGCATAAGTTTGTTTTTTAATATATTACTGTAAGCATATATTGTTTTAATCTATCCTCTGATTATTGTTTAAATGTTATAATTGAATAAGAAATTTTATTGAAGTATCGGACCTTTTTCTGATTTTGCCCATCTATTCTAAAGAACCCTTGAACCATTTTCCCAAACCCAAAAAATGTGGGGTAAAGAATGCTGATGAGATATGAAACAAATCAGTAGTCAATGTGCATTACAGACTACTCTTTTGGGTGCATTATTGTAAATCCACTCTGAAGGAGTCAGTGCCTCACCCGCCATGAGCCTCACCCGCACGCCCCTGCACTGTGGATGGGACTGATGCGGTTTTGAAACATTTGTAATGAGTTCCACAGCAAAACTTTACCGTATTGGATTTTGGGAAAATCAACAATACGCTAAGATCTGAAAATCAGGATTACTAAAACATTTAATGAGGAGGGTCTTCAAGCAATGCTGCTGGCGACACCGCTTTGTTACCTTTAAAATGAGGCGCCTCAGCCTCTGACATGATGCATGGGGAAGAGAGAAATTTACGTTACAAATGGGATGCCTTAAGACAAATATGCTCATCGCTTCGTAGACTAGACTCACACCAAGAAACTGGTATCAGGTAGGAAAACTAGAATACTGTCTCTTGAAATATTATAGCTTCTAGACAAGTAGAGTTTTTCTATCTATTTTTTTATTTTTTATTGATTTATAAATAACACAAAAATTTCCCTACAAATAGATACATTTTTACAAAAATAGGTTTTTCAAATCAACCCCGACCCCTGAGAAAAGGCAGATGCCAAGTAAAACTTGAGCTAGTAAAAATAAGTAAATACAGATAAGTAAATGGAGAAGAAAAGAAACAGGAGAGAATCTTCTACCCAGTGCTTAAGGCTTATTCTAAATTGTATTGATTAGATCCTGATAGGTTTGGAAAAAAGGGTTCTACAGATCCTCTAAGTTAGAGTTAGATTTTTTTTTAATTTCAATTACAAAACATTACACAAAAAAAAAAAAAAATATATATATATATATATATATATATATATATATATATATATATTTTGTTTTATCTGTGCTGCATGCACTTGACCTGCCTACGGGAACCGCAAGATTCAAATATATTGGGAAAACCACCGGAGACGGAGGAGGGCCACTGCTTTTACTTTTTCAGCCAAAGAAGATTGGCGGCCTGTTTACCAAAGGACTTTTACTACCTGATTTGGGTTCCGCCCGATTTACAGGTGCATGCACTCAAAGACAATTCGACCTCAATGGAGTGCTGTCCATTACGACTGCCCGATCTTGCGCTTTTTTTACTTGCTACGAGTCCCATCTGATTTGTCTCATGACGCCTCCTTTAATTAAAATTAATTTCACGACGGTGCCCGATTTGTTCTATGCATGCCTAGTATTACAACACGCAGTTTGAATTGTACTTGAGCATTTTGTGTTACCGCTATCTCCATGTAAGTGAACTTCTAACTAGAAAAGATGGCAACATTTAATTTTAACATCTTGGAAGAATATTGTAAACTCATTCGAATGAAGGGGGAGTGAAATGAAACGCATGACTGAACTTTATAATGGAAGGTTTCGCTTTTTGCAAGTAATCATTGATAAAAGGAATAAGGGTTTTCTTTTAGTTGCAATATGACATTCAGAATCTCGTGTTTAAATTTAAAGTCGCAGCATTTTCATATTTGGTTAATGGATGTTTTTTTCATAACATCAGCATTTGGTGGTTGTTCCTTTAATTTGTTCATTTTTATTTAAAGAGTGAATGGCAAGCTAATAATTAAGTAAAAAAATATAATTGAGGTGTCAAATTCGAATAGAATTAGGAGTTCACAACTGACACTCAACCGTTAAAATTCCAAAAACCCGGAGTATTTTTTTTATGTTGATATCCGATTACATCAATACAATGTTTTCCATAAAGTTAACAAAATATATAAATAATGAAGGCTAAATTATACAAGAGAGAACAGCTGTTATTACAAGAAAGGAGATGCAGATGATAGCATTAAACATTATTAATAAAGAAATCAGAATCTCAATGTTTTAATTATTTTAGAGTTTTCCATTTTTAAAAGCTATTTCTATAAATAATGTCCATACAGAAAATGTAAAGAGGGTCTAACATTCTGAACTTTACATTTATAAATAGGAATTTATAAGCAAGGAAACCACAGTTACATACTTTTTCTATCATTTAGTTTTAAAAATTGTATACAGAAGAAGAAGAATAATTAAATAGTGAGATATTTTTGTCATTCAAGACAGTAATGAAATAAATCTTATAAATCAATATTTTGAATAGGAAGAAGTAAAAGAAATGAGAGGGGATGCGTCTTCATT
This sequence comes from Polypterus senegalus, assembly GCF_016835505.1. Taxonomy (NCBI): domain Eukaryota; kingdom Metazoa; phylum Chordata; class Cladistia; order Polypteriformes; family Polypteridae; genus Polypterus; species Polypterus senegalus. The sequence goes on along the minus strand of NW_024386330.1, from coordinate 2,404 downwards.
TGTACCTAAACTAATTTTCGTGATATATTAATCATATTTAGGAATTAATTTGTTAGTTGGATATTTACTTATAATTTGAAAGGGATTTCTTTATCCTTTTTTGGGTAAAAAAAATTCTATGGCAGAAAACATGAAATTCAAAATGTATGTTTCCAAAGCCATCAGAGAATGGTGGATCTGATATGGCACAATAGGGAAATTGTTTTTTTTCATTTAAGCTTGGTTTAAATACGGGTAAACATTTAATGAATATAATGGAAGGCTTGCTCTTAGAAATAACTTTTTTTATTGCTGCAGTTAGAAGTAAAAATCCATTTCTTTTTTTTTTTTCCCCCTAAAGTTCCGGGGAACCACCCTTTCCAAAGGCTGAAAGTGCCAGTCCCAATTCAAACAACTGAAACCTTTTTTTCACAAAGATTAATTCGAGATTGTATTTCATGTTAGATTTGTTATTTCTGGGTGACTCCCGGGTTTTAGTTTCAGCAGTATTTGCTTCAAACCTAATTTATTACTTGATCGTAATATTTTTGCTCCCTTGAAAAAACTTTTGCTTGCCATTCTCCAGAACAACAGTTTTTAATTTGGAAGACCCCTAAATTTTGAATCCTCAAAAAAACAGAGACGGGGTATTCTCCCAGTTCATACGAATTTCTGTTTTGAAAAATAAATTTTTTTTGTTACGATTTTTGGTATTGGAAAACCAAACCAATTTTAAATTTTAAAAAAAACAGGAAAAAAAATACTTTTTTTTTCAGTGGGAATGACACCACCCCCATGAATTTCAGATATAAAGTTAAAACAAAACTACCAATAAAAAAAAAAAAATGATGCAATATAATGACAATTAAGTTGAGTTTTCAAAATAAAAAAAAAAAAAAAAGTAAATTTTATTATTAACTGGACAAAAGAACTTTATCTATTGTGATGGTTTATTTTTGAAAATTACGGGTTTACCAAAAGGAGGAAAACAAAAGTGGACATTCATTTGTTTGAACTCAGTGGGGGGTATTTTTTGTTTATGTTTAAGTTAATGGAGAAGAATCTGCCATGTAATGGGGGCGCAGTTAGAGAAAAAAAGGGAGAGATGGGGCCAGGGAAAGTAGGGTGAACCTTTGCCTGGCATTTCAAAAAAACCCAAACCAAACCCTGCCTGATCCCAAACCTTTGGGGCCCAAAGGGCCAAAATTGGCCTATTTTATCCCCTTCAAAAAATGTTTCAGTCTCATTGACTGGCTGCCTGTTTCAAGAGAAGATTTCGGTTCATTAAAAAGGGTTTGAGTATTTTAGACTAGCCTTATTTTGGGGTGTCTGTCAAAATTTTTTTTCTTTAACTTTTTTGTTTTTTAAATTTCAAAAAATAAAAAACCCGCAGCTTTTTTATCTAAAAAAATCTGGGAAAGCTTTTTCCTAGGAGGGGCAAAAATTTGAATTTTCAAAATTTCAATTTTTTTTCTTAATTACTTGCATTGGTTGTAAAGATTAAAAAGGTACTGTGAAAGTTTGCAAGATCTGCCCGGGGGGAATTATGACGCCGTTGTCTTTTTTCCCGTTTTTTGAAGTGCCCCTACATACGTCTGTTCTCAACTAAAACTGCCTTTTGATGCCGGAGAGACAAAAAACAAAATCCTGAAAAAGGGAAATTTCCCTCAGCATCTGACCATTACCGGGTTTTCCATTTAAACAATTTTAAAATGAAAACCGTTTTAATTTTTAAGTAAGATGTGGGAAAGAGCCTGTCAAAACCTTCACCTACGGGTTGGGGTTTGAGGACAATGATGGGGGTGAGGTTTTCCTTTTTTAGTAAAATAATTGATATCAAAGATATTTTAACCAAACAAGTTTTCCATGGGGAAACTGCCAAAAAAATCAAAAAAGAAAGGGGGCTTTTTAATTATTAGGTGAAAAAAAAACAACATATGTTTAAACACAGTCCCGCAAAAAATACAAAAGTAAAAATTTTTTTCCCTAATTGGGGTACGGGGTACCTTTTGCTTCCCTTGGGGGTCAACCTTGGATGCAAATTACACCCGGGTCTTTTTTTTATTTTGGATGAATATTTTCAATATGGGGAACTAATGGGAACTAAAAAAATATACGTAATGTGTTTTTTTTTTTTTTAAATTATAAAGAAAACAATAAATACAAAAATTAAGGGTAAAATTAAATTAAAAAGTTTAAAAACTTTTCAAAGGGGGTAAAAAAATTTTAAGAAGTGGGAACTCGGGGTTTAAAATTTTACCACCAAAAATTCCCAACTTTTCCTGGTTTACAACCACACTCTGTATAGCAAGCCTTTCGGTTTTGTGTAACCGAGGGTTTCATTGTTCCGGGGCAGGGCCTCTGCCGCAAGGGGGGGCCTGCCGCCCCAAAAACCCCAAAAAACACAAAGAGAAAAACCTGAAGG
>NW_024386329.1:0-25000 GCF_016835505.1 Polypterus senegalus | reverse complement strand
AGTTGTATTTTTATTGATTTTTAAAGTTTGTCCTGTTTTACTACTACACGGGCGGAGCTATGGAGGACGGCTAGTATATAATATAAAATCCAATGTCTGTCCGCTTTTCAGAAAAAAAACTACTTAACGGATTTAGATCAAGTTTTTTTTAATAATTTGCTTGAACATTCAGTTGATTTTGCAACTTCTCTCATCACACTAAGTATCATAGTTCACTTGCGGTATCGATTTATTTGCGCAAATCTGATAGAGTGGCTGCAGGAGGAGGGGAGGTGTGTGGCGCCGTCCTCACTTATGCACCAGCCTCCATCTGAGTCGGTCTACATCTCGCCACGTGTGAAGTGTACTTGCGTCCACTTAGCAAGTGATCCCTGTTTGTTCAGAAGACATTATCATCTACAGATTGTTAACCCTTAAACTGCCGGAACTAGCTATAGTTGGTCCCTAGTGCAATTTTCCAGTACGCCAGAGCTGATCAGTCACTGCGTATATTTGTTGAGCAGCCAGCTCATGACCACTGCCGGACCCTGCAGAACTGCAGCACCACTGTCCCGGGGATTCAGCTGCTGCACTAGACTAGCCTGCAGTCATCAGCGTTGGCCTCAGTGTGCTTGCGTGCAGCCAGTTCAAGCACAGATGGCTCGTTGATTTAGTGAACTTCATCAATGGCGTCAGTTGCACCTTGTACATATAATAATAGATTGTTGCAGTAGTTTTTGTTAATAGTTTTTACTGCAGTGTGTAAAATGATCAGTGTTGCAGTAATTGTGATACTCTTTGCATGAAAATAATATGTGTTCATTCAAATTTCACTTTTCTTGGTGAATTGTGATGTTTACTTAAAAAGTGCAGCAAAAAAGTATTTTTTTGTCCAGGGGTGCATTAACCACCAAGTATGTGGCAGTTTAAGGGTTAAGGAGTGGCGTTTGACATTTTTTAGAGAGAGATCAGAGGTACATGTGTTTTAGCTGCTGATTGGCAGAGATATCACGGCCACATACTCTTCTCCCCATGCCGGGGACGCTCTCCCATCAGAGTTGAACACGATCAGATACAATGCCAACGTTTCACATTGGAGTGTACCCACCTTCTGCTTGGCCAGAATTGCATTTTTTTTAATTGATTTTTAAAGTTTGTCCTGTTTCAGTAACCTGTGGATGGAGCCGTGGGGATTTATTAGCACACTGTCTCATTTCACTAATCAGCTCCGAAGAGGACAAAAGGCATAAATGAGTTGCCAGCAAGGCAATCCCTGGCAGACAATGTCCCAAATACAAAACCCAAAGGCAAAACCAGAATAAAAAGTCAAAAAATTTGTAATCACAAAAACCACAGCAAAACACAAGTAAACATTTGGAGTCAAAATCAAGGCACTTTTCAATTTCAATTCAATGTCACATTTCAGATGAACTACCAGGAGCTGTGGGAGACCCTTTCGATTCATAGGGCAGAGGGCAGTTCTTGATGGCCGTCGGCAGGTGGCCCTGACTCTTCAGGGACCACCCACAAAACAAATGGAACATAACAATGACAGCTTATATACATAAACAAAAACAAAAATAAAGAAGGGTGCACATAATCATCATAAAAAGAATCAAAAACGAACATCAGAGACATAAAACAGGAATTTGAACCCTAGCCTGGGGAGATACCCAGACTGAGACATGACAATATGTACTTAGAAAAAATAATAATTTAGAAACCAGTTGTTGTACTTACCATAGAACGACTATTCTAGATAAAATCTCAGAAAGACCAGTTAAAAAGCAAGTTCTGCCCTGCTGGTCTGGAGGAATACAGGAGGCCAAAACTAAAGGACAAGAATAAGCTGGCACTGGCAGCTTGACTGGAATGGAGGCTGAGTCTGCGTGAGCTGAGTCTTTGGGGACTACACACCCACTGGCACAAGAGGTGTGTTAAGGATCAGTAGAAGTGGGTCTGAGTGAGGTCTGCAAAGGCAAGATGTCTCTCAGCTGCTCCATTCACACAGATGTCTGTTTCTACCACTCCATCCAAGGGCCATGCCAGACCACGAGAGACCAATCGGCGTACTAAGACAGAGAGCCATCTAATTGCTTATTAATCAGGTTGTATTATTATTATTTTGTCAACACTCACATTTGTACTCTGCTTATATTTGGACATATTATCAATAATCTGTATCAGTGGTTCCAAAACTTTTTTAAGGTACTCCCACTTTTAGGCAAGAATTTTGGTTGCGACCCCCCCACTACTGTACTCAACTCCATTTATTAACAAATAGCAGCTGACTGGCAGTATTATAGTTATGAAATATTGGAAATTCTGGCGCCATCTGTTACCCAGTAGCGTAATTTGTTAGTCATTGTTCTTTGTGTTTCCTGGACTTTCTACCCCGTTTGAGAAAGTGCATGCTAGTTATTTTTAATCACTGCATTGTTGCTCGATATCACTGGAGTCTTCTGGAAATTTCAATTTGGTCTTATTTATATAAGCAGTGAAGCGTGCGGAGGCATCATTTCTAAGCTGTGTGCTGTGCTGGTGAGTGACAAGTACAATATTGAATATTCAATGATAAGTATAAGCTATACCCATTTTCTTAAAGATTGATACATTTTTAAAAGATCATTGGAACATTTTAAATCTGGCAGTGAGAAGAATAAAAAGAAAAATACAGCGATGAATATCTCAAATGTGGTTTTACTGTTATTTCCAGTAAATCCCAGTGTGTAGTTTGTTGAGAAGTGTTGTCAAAAGAAGGTATGAAGCCGTCAAAGCTACTTCAACATTTAAATACCAAATATCCTGACAAAAAGACAGTGTAATTCTTTGAAAGAAAGGCCAACTATGTCCACAAGGAGGAAGACAGTTTAACTTTGGCAACTACCACTACTGAAAAAGTAGTACTAGCAAGTTATCAAGTTGTATTTCGCACTGCAAAAGCCAGTAAGCCACATACAATTGCTGATATGGTGCTAATAATAGTTGATGAAAAAGAGGCGGACAAGCTCAAAACTGTACCTCTCTCTAATAGCACAATACAAATAACAATAAGCGATATGGCAGAAAATATTCAAACACAACTTCTTGAAAATATTAAGAAGTGCAAGAACATCTCATTATAAATGGATAAATCCACAGATATTTCCATCTCTGGTGGCGGCAACGGTGGCAGAACAATGCCATGTGGTCTGTACCTCTTGTCGTTGTACGTGGCAGTCCTCCCAGGCAAACGTTGCCATAGGCACATCAGCAGCACGAATGTGTTCAGCGCCACAATCAGCTGATGCCGGTACCTCACTTTTGTTTTCGATCTCGATCTCCGGATCACTTGTACCAAAATCAGAGTCTGGCAAGTCAGAGACCACGGAGTATTTTGCACTCTTCCCAGATGCCGTTGCCATTTTTGCTGTTGTTTGTTCTTCATTACTCCCACACAGGCAAGGATTAAACATCATGTCAACAAGTCTAACATTACCTCCAAGAAAAGAGAGTCCACCTTTACTGTAACAGCGACTTTCTTGATGTTTATAGCTGATTATCGCCATCCACCCTAAAAGAGTTACCTCTTGAACTTTTAAGTTGCTTTTTGTTTTATTTTAGAAATCTTGTTGTCACTCCCCTAGCTCCTTATTGATCCCCCATGAGGTTGAGACCCACACTTTAGGAACCGCTGATCTATATAAACACAATTGTAAGCTGTTTGGACGTCTATGAATTTGTCTGCTTGTTTGCTTCGTCATCATGCATAATGCAAAAATGGCTGAACCAATTTTCAAGAAAGTTTGTATGAGCATTGCTCTTGGTCCAATTTAAAATACAGGCTATATGTCACATTGAGGGGAGTGGTTAAAATGGGAGGGGGGCCACAGAGAATTAAGCACCGATGTGGGGACTACAATTCCCAGCAGGCTTCAGGAGTGTGCTGGGGATGATGGGAGGATGTTTACAGTACACACAGAATTTTGTATTGGCCATGTTAAAATATCATCAAAGAACATGTTTTCTCCTCAACTAATTTGGATAACAACCTCATTGTCTCACTGGACGACTGTAGCTTTTGTCTACGAGTCTTTTTGATTGTGTTTAGCCATATTGAATTTAAAAACAGATAGTTTATTTACTCAGACAATGCTGGGTAGTTCAGCTAGCACATGAATAAATGTGTAACCCTTTCTCCTGCCTGTTCTGGTACTTTGTCTTGTTGCCAGGGTTTGTGGAATGTAAAGAAAGAGGTGGGGTGGGGTGGGGTGGGGTAGTGAACTATAATCGTACTCAGGCCAGAGGTTGTGATAAGGGTATGGCACTTGAGGTAGAATCAGAGGTGGATTGTGGGAGACCCAAGACCAAATCCTATCCATCACTCTGACAATTGTACTCAATACACCAAGAAGGAAAAGCATTGACAATTGCGATCGATTCATCAACGGCTCTGGTGATCACTTAGGACCCCCCATGTGCCACACGGCAAAACACGCTTATGAGATCCTTTAGTGATTGCTCTTATTAGTATATTCTGGTTATGAATTCTTCTTCTGTTCTTTGGCTTCCTTTAATGTCCGCTTGATTTGGCTCTGGTTATGTATCCCGTTTAATGTACGAAATTCTGCACTGTATACCAATTTAGATTTTTAATTCACATCTTTCACGTCTTGACAGTTTCAACCTTTGGATTGTTATTTTGACTTAGTGACATATCCCAATTCCCTTCCCCTGATCTGCTGGAGCTGTGGGCTGTGAGTGCTCCCAAAAACAGCAACATACAGCAGCTATCCTAAATACTGTAGTTTAAAAAGATAATCCTCCATCTTGAGTCGATGCCATATTGTCTTTGTCACAGCTGCAGGAAAAATCCTTTCTTAATTATCTCCTCATCCCAGCATTGTTTGCACTGTATGTGCTTTTCCAATGAATGTATTTGAAGTCAATTTTGTGTTCAAGCTCACTTTTGGTTGAGAGAGCCTCTGAGTAACTAAGTCCCCGTCATTGTTGACGACAGACAGTTTTAGATGAATGTGGTTTTATTATGTTTGACGCACAGCATCTCTAAAATCCAATGCCTGCTCTGATAGCATCGGCCCAGTAACTGATGACATTCTGTATATCAAGACTCAGAGGGTTATGACGCTGTCACAGCTCTTAAAATGTGAAAACTCAAAATCAGCAAGTCTGCAACTAGAATTACATTTTTTTTTGCCAGTCAGTTTCACAGTTGGAATTACAGCTCTAAATATCAACTGAAATCACTCTGAGGGCAGGCGCATGCAGGGTTATTTATTAAACATCAGTTAGAAATGGGAAACTAGCTGAATAATCCAATTTCATTGCTTTAAAGTGCTCCAGTTTTATGGCATAAAATGAACTTTCTAACCACAAATCATGGACTGCATTTAAATTTTACTTTGAAAGGCACAAGAGAAAGTTGTTTTGCTTGATGATGAGGCCATTTGATGGCTCCCTGCAGTTACTGCCGTTAAAGCGAGCACAACATGAAATCCAAGTAATCTGGACTGTCGCAGTGCTTTATGATCAAATGGTTTGCTTACCTCTCAACAGCTAATTCAAAGCTCAACAGCAAAAATTAGAACTAGGAGTTATGATCATATAACCCCAGTTTGGAAATCACTACATTGGCTTCCAGGTAAGTTTAGGGACAATTTTAAAATCCTCACTTTGACAAATAGTTATAAATCAGTTAGCTGTGTCTTACCATGCAGAGTTAACTAAGGACTATACTGAAAAAAATGTTCGTTGTGATCTCTCTACTATCTCAAAGATGGTCTGGGGGGACCTGGAGATTGACTTAAGTCAAGATAAGTTAAGTTTGTTAATGGGAGGTCAAATTGATCTTTCATCAGAGCCCAAATTGTACGCCAAAAATCAGAGTCAGGGCTTAATTCGTATGCCAGTAATGCTACCAGAATAAACTCAAACAGAAATTGTTTTTTTGTCTATAAACTCAAATGACTAAGCAATGTATGGTGTGACCTTCTTTCCATCTAGACAGTGACATTATTATATGCTAACCAAATGTGGCATCAAAAAAATGCAAAAAGCCATTCGGCTCTAGTAAACACAATATTTGGAAGAAAACAAATATTAATTTTATGCATAATTTCTTCCAATTCTTTAACTTTTATTCAGATTTCGGGGCGGTTTAGACCCAAACTCCCACCCTTACAGCTCTCCCTCCCTTTCAACAAGGTGCGGGTGGTACGCAACGCAACTCACTTAACCTCAGGTGGTACTTGACGTCCAAGGGTTTGGGAAACCCTGCCCTATGGCACCATTGGAGGGCATTTTTGTTTAACTCGGCCAAATTGGGCTATTGTTTTGTCCACCAGTGAGCACAGAAGCGCTGGAACACTTTTGTTTCTTTTTTCTTTTTGTTTCAGGCAATGCAAACAATTTAAACGGGGCAGCCAGGCTGGTGCCCCAACTATTCCTGGTTCTCTCTTTTGCAGTCTGTCCTCTGGTTCCTCTAGGAGATTACAAGAGGAACTGACAGATCAAGGATGAAAGTTTACCATTGTGACCACAGATATGTTCACAAGGAAATGCTGCACAGCCAACCCAAACAAAATGATCACAAAAAGTGCAGATTATTACTGACTTCCCCTCATATATAAAGCACCAATTTGTAATAATCTTTGCTTACTCTTCCTATGGCAGTTACAGTTGTGTCCTCAACAGGTTTGCAAAGCCTTCTATGGCCCTGTAGAAGGACATATAATGTCTGAAGATAGGTAAGTACCAGGATTTATACTCATAAGAGGGCACAGGGTCTACCAGGGGGCAGTATGCCTGGTACCACCAGAATGGCAGGAGCCAGTGACATTACTACAATGTCATCCTGCGGTAGGCATTTATATATATAGGAAGGGCAACTACATGCCAAAATAAGCTAGGACTGTATTTAAACTGAGTGGGTGGGCACACATCCCTTTTAGGTGTGCAATAAACCCCATTGGCCCCTCTGTAGCCATACCCCTGAAAACAGGCAAAGATAGTGTCATGATTCTGCCAGGTTTATTGCTCATGCATACTTTTATTTGTTGTATAGTTTTATAAGTGGCTGTAAATGTTTTGACTTAATATAAAATAATGCCTTTCTTTAATAATGTTTTGTTTAACTATCTCAATTAGTAAATATTTTTATGGCTTTTTATTTTGGATGCCTTTTGTTTTGAGGTGGAATCCCCCCAAGAGGCGGGGCCACCCTCATGATGCAGTTGAAGGACCGCCCACTACCTATTTATTGTGAGGCTGAGCAGTGGAGACTTCAGTGCTTCATTGACAATCATTTAGTGCATTGTAAGTATTTCATTTTCTGTTCTTGGTTTTCATTTGAGGATTTCATATTGGAATGTGTTTGTTTGGGATTTCCTTTTTAGGCAAATCTATTTTTATGTTTTGCAATTTTTGAGACTTTCAAATAAGATTATGATTTGCCATGTCCTTATGTCAGAGGTTTTTGCAATTTTCCCTCTATCTTGAAGTGCATTTTTGATATTATAAGTATAATGTGAACTGTAAAGGCAAGGCCCCATTTTAGGCCTGTGTGGGCTGAAGCCTGCCATAGGAGTTTGAGGTCAGACTGCCTGGAATAAGGCAGTCTGTGGTGATATCTTTTAGAGCCCTCACGGCCTTTTGTTATTTGACATGCTCTGGAATTATAACACAGAGAAAGAGGGAGGGAGAGAGGGCACCTGGGTGAAAGAATACCCTCCACCTGTAAAACACTAGTGGGCAGAGAACTCATTAGGCCATCAGGCAGCTCAACAGTGAGCAGAGAGCTGGGCCTTCTGGTCCGAGAGAGAGAAAATGAGGTTAAGGAGGGGAAAATAGAGGTGACAACAGTGACAGGCTTCTAGGAGGCACATAGGCCCATAAAGAAACTGAGAGGGGTGTTTGGTGGCTGGAGCGCTACCTTGATGGCCCAGCCCTTTAATAGTCACTAAAGGAGCAGAAAGTCCGAGCCGATTGCCGTTTTAGTACAGCTAATTGTGACTCCACATTTGTTTGGCTGGATGTCACCTCTAGATGGGGTTTAAAGCCACCACATCGCTACAGACTGATTTGATCTGGAGCCAGGAAGAGAACATCTGCTGATGCCTGCATTAGTGGGACGATGAGTGGCCTGGATTAAAACAGAAAGGGAGATGGAAGTTGAGGAAGCAGATGTTCTTGAGTGGCCTTACTGTGGGGTGATTGCGTATTACAGACAGACAGGCAAACAAAACCTGTAAGGCCCAGAAATACAATGAGTTTATTGATTTACTGCACTTCTGCTGCACTTTCATGTGTCATATTCAGCTACCTTCTTGTTTGCCTTTTTTGTGCGGTGTGTTATTCTATGTGTGGAGAGCTGCCTTAAGAGCAGTTATTTATAAAATGCTACCACTGACTGACCATGGGGAAGGCAGAAGGATCTAATGAAATGTCCACTTACTAAGCTTTAATGTTAAAAAGCATGAGATGTAGTTGTGAAACTTCCTATGCCAGCTTAAGGACTTAGATAAGGAGCACTTGTATGCCATGCCACCTGGACTGATAGGGCACTGCATATGGCTATGGCATGGAGTAGGAAGAAAGGCTGTTTAATACAATGGATAGTGTAATTTAAGACCTTATTTAACCTCCTGAGCATTACATTTTTTCTCAAAAAAAGTCCATGTTATGCTTGAAAAATAACATTTTTATTAAATCTCATCTTTCTATTTTTAAACACGCAAAATACTAAAAGTACAAATTCAGAAGTGTAAAAGGTATAATAATGATACAGATACTACTAATAATAATGCCAATACTGTCTATACTGTGAAAATAATAATAATAATAATAATAATGACAATACCGTATATGCTGTCAAAACATGTCTTTTGTGTTGTATATCTTTGAATGACAAAACTGCTTAGGATTACGGTTATTTACTGACACTGTTCTACAAAACACTTTGACTCAACAACAATTCTTTTGATCACATCATCATCCAGAAATAACTTCAGGTAAGTAAGTGGATCTTGGCTGTCAATGTTCACTTTTATTCCTGGCTGCCCCATAAAATCAAAACAAGGTGCTGCTGGTTTATTTGAAGCAGGGTCAACAGAAGCCCAGACATGAACGTCACTTTTTGGATTCATCAGAATCATTTTCAGTGTCACTGCCTGAAGACAGATTCACTTTGTCATCACTGCTGATGAGAGGCTCCTCGACATCACTGCTCGTATCACTGTCAAAAGAGTGTGCAACACCAAGGCTGCTGAAAAACGTTTCTTACGAGACGCCATTACAAGGCTAAGAGAAGACACGTCCACACTATTGCCTGGGTAATGCTCGGACCTGACGCTTATGTAAGACACACCTACACCATTTCCCAAGTAATGCTGTTGGCACTTTTATGGCCCGTGGTATCCTCAGGTCTAGCTCTTACGCGTGACACTTCCATAGAGTTGCCCAAATGACACCAGGGACTAACGCTTTTGACACTGTTCTCACTGCCTGAGTGATGCTCGGGTCTAATGCTAAGGGGGTAAATCGTGTTTGGGGATCCTGGCAGAGTCGGGTACAAGGCAGCAAGCCATCATAGAAAGTAAGCAAAACAGAGACGCATGTCCATATTCTGCTGAACTGGTGAAGTCAAACATGCTCTGAGATTTTTCAGTTGAGGATATCAAAAGCTTAGAGGTAATGTAGCTCTACCAGCTAGTCATGCCACAGGACAGTAGAGTTGTGTTGCATGTTGATTGCACGTTCAGTTAAGAATATCACCATACTCTGTACCGTATAGTTTTATGCATTCTTTTATTTTGGTATTTAGCTGATATCTTTATCTAAGATGCCTTATAACATTTGAGATGCAATTGGTTACACTTGTCTTGATGTTTCCAGGTGGAGAGCAGGCCGCTGAAGTGACTTGCTCATGGTCACACAGTATCTGTATAAACCTATAAAGAGCGGGCAGTGTTCCAGTCCTCTCAGTCACACAGCCACACTTGTGCCAACTAATCCAACCTGCTTGTCTGGAGAGACAGGACAGGAGCATGGGGAGGGTGTGCAATGACCAGGCACAGGATTTGAAGCCAGGATGTGGGATGAGTGGAGCAGCAAACATGACCCCCTCTACCACCATCCTGCTCTGTTTAACAGTTCACCCTGAGACTTCATTTTTGAGTTTGCTGGCACATGGACTTGAAGATGGCAGTTTACAAGTAAGAAATCGTATGAAATAAAGTGTAAATGTCAGATCCTTGAGGCTGCATAGGCTCCTCACACTCCTCTGAGAACCTGGCGTGAATGTGAATGTCATTTAAAAGTGAAGCACATGCATTTTTGTATAGAGAGACCCTGAGGTCACGTATTTGTGAAGCTCAGGATTTTATTTGGACGTCTCCACTTTTTACTGATGCTGTCACTTAGTGTCATAATGGCAATTCTGATTTTGTAAAGGGTTAATGTCATTTTTCCTTGGACACACGTAATGACTCTTGATATCATTAGAGCATGAAATGGCTTCTCCTATCGGATGTCCTCAGAGGAGGATGATTTTATAAGATGCAAACTCAATCAGTCGGAGTGACTGGCTGCAGCTGACATAGCTGACCTCACGCTTCCTATGGCTGCCCTCAGCCCGTCTCTTAAGACGCTCACATAAATATGCATTTCGGCTTTGAGGGAGCAGCAGGAGCACGCGTCTGCATTTTGAAGAGAAGGATTTTCCTTTAGAAACTGAAAAACATTTTTTACTAAATTATTATGTGGTCAGTAACCTCCATTAAAACATGGAATGTCAGATCGAGCTTTGAAAAATGTGCTTCACTGAGCTGAATGGCCTTCATTTTCTCATTCAACAGGGCAGCCACATTTTTATAAGTTTGTTCTCTTCCCAGCAGTAATTATTCTTCCCTTGGTTCTTTAGGAGTGATTGTCCCTGGCCTCTCAGTGGCCTGACAGCAAAAAAAAAAAAAAATTAAGGTTTGAAAATAGAAGAAAGGCAATAGAGTTGTATTTCGCCTTGAAAGAAACCGCTTTCTTTTGTTCTTGTTTCAATAGCTTTGTCTCATCCCAGCTAAAACACACGAAAGCTCCCTGTTTGTTTTAGCTTGTGCTGTTGAGTTGGCCAGCGGCTTCTCGGGATGTGCCCGGCCTTCACTGCCATACATCCAAGAAAACCAGATCAGAAATATAAATGGAAACGGACGCCCGCTGCTCTGACTGCTGTGCTGTATTATTAGCAGCACCTGAGGAACTGCGGCCGAGCAGGTCACTTGGAAACATGTGGAAGAAAATGTACGCTGCACTAAGAATTAACACAATGACATTGTTATCTATGAACATAAAAAAACTTGAATAATTAGATGACTTTTTACATGGGGTAACAGTAAATTCACAAAGCATTCAGACCCCTTCACTTATTGTGTTGCAGATTTAATTTTAAATGTGCCTTTGTTGCACTTCAATTTGCACTCAATAATCCATAATGAAAAAGTTAAAACATGTTTTGAGAAAGATATGTAAATTTATTTAAAATCAAAAACTGAAATCTCTCATTCATATAAATATGCAGACTCTTACTTCAGTAGTTTGTAAGAGCCCCTTTGGCCACTATTACAGCTTTCTTTCTTCTTGAGTTAATCTCATTAAGCCTTGCACACCTAGATTTGGACAGTTTATCCCATTCTTCCTGGCTGATCCACTCAAGCTCCATTAGATTGGATGGGAAGCATCTGTAAACTGCCATCTTCCGGTCTCTTCCCAGATATTATATGGACTTTAAATTTGGCCTCTGGCTGGGCCACTCACTGACAGTCGCAGACTTGTCAAGAAGCCACGCCAGTGCTGTCTTGACTTCAGGTCATTGTCAGGCTGTAACGTGGACCATTGGCCCAGTACTGTACTTCAAAAGCATTCATCCTCTTCCCAATTCTGACCAGTTTCCCTGTCCCTGCACCGCCATAGCATGATGCTGCCATCACCGTGCTTCATCGTGTGGATGGTATTAGGCTGGTGATAAGCAATATCTGGTCTTCACCAGACATTGTGCTAGAAGTTCTGCCCAAAAAGTTCAATTTTTGCCTCATCAGACCAGAGAATGTTTTTTCTGATGTTCACAGGGTCCTTTAAATTCCTTTTACTCAAGAGTGGCTTCTGCCTAACCACACGCCCATAAATGCCTGATGGACAGAGCGCTGCTGAGATGGTTGTTCTTCCGACAGGTTCTCCCATCTCATAAGGTCTTCTGATGGTCTGTTAGAGTGACCATTGTGTCCCTGGCCAAGGCTCTTCTTGTCTGGTTACTCAAATTAGCTGGACAGCCAACTGTAAAGGGAGTCTTGGTGGTTTCAAACTTCTTCCATTTCTCAGTAATTGGTGTCACTATGCTCCTGGGAGCACTCAAAGGTTTAGAAATTGATTTAGACTCTTGTTCTGATCTCTGCCTCACCACAATTTGATCACAGTAGTCAACAGAGAGTTCCTTAGACTTCATGGTTTGGTTTTTGTCCTGACTATCTGTGGGAGTTTATATACCCAGGTGTGCGCCTTTCTAAATGATGTCCAATCAATTCAGTTTGCCACAGGTGGACTCCAATCAAGGTTTAGACACAAAAGCAAGAACGATGCACCGGATCACAATTTGGTTTGAATACAGAAAGCAGGAGACAGAGCTGGAGGTAGCAGAAATAAAGATGCTAAGATTTGCATTGGGAGTGACGAGGAAGGATAGGATTAGAAATGAGTACATTAGAGGGTCAGCTTAAGTTGGACAGTTGGGAGACAAAGTCAGAGAGACGAGATTGTGTTGGTTTGGACATGTGCAAAGGAGAGATGCTGAGTATATTGGGAGAAGGGTGCTAAGGATAGAGCTGCCAGGGAAGAGGAAAAGAGGAAGACCTAAGAGGAGGGTTATGGATGTGGTGAGAGAGGACATGCAGGTGATGGGTGTAACAGAATAAGATGTAGAGGTCAGGAAGATATGGAATAAAATGATCTGCTGTGGCAACCCCTAACGGGAGCAGCCGAAAGAAGAAGAAGAAGAAGAAGAAGACTTATAGAAATGAGAGATTTCTGTTTTTGATTTTTAATAAATCTGTGAACCTTTCAGAGAGCATGTCTTCAGTTTGTCATTATGGATTACTGAGCAACAAAATGGTAAACATATCCATCCACAGTGAAGTGTGCAGATAGTGAAGGGGTCCGAACACTTTCTGAATCCCATTGTACTCACCTCCTTGTACGCCTCCGTGGGAATGCTGGCTCCACATATTTTTTTTTTCACTTCCCATTATACAATGGATGTTTTTTACAACAAGGAAGAATAAAGCATGTGTCTTCATGTTTTTTGAAAGTAGTATACATAGCAGAAATATTGCCAGTTTTAGTATTTAAAACAATTATTATTATACAATACGTATCTTTTCAATTTTCCATGCATGCGTTTCAAGGCAGTGGGAGTTGTTTTTTTTATAACACTTGTCTCAGTGGGGTGCAGGCGATGGTGAAGTCATCCCTCGGCTGAATTGGACCTGAGAGGCTTGGAAAGTGAAGGATCCCTGGGGGCTGCTGCTCCTTCTCAGGCCATGTTTGTGTGTGGAGGTGATGTAACAGGTCAAAAGAGAGATGACAAGAGAGGATCATGGGAGAATTCAAAGTGGCTGATCAGAGAAGGAGTCAGACGAGGGCACGAGTGTGGAACTTAATGAACTCTGGTGAAGGTGGCATCTCCTTTTAACAGAAGGCACCCTGCACCACCAGGACAGTTTTAGGACTTAGGGAGGTCCACACAACAGGCATCCGTCTTTGAACTTCAGGAGTAACTTGGGTCCCTGCCCTTTGAGTCTCATAATATTCTCTGTGGAAACTGAAAAACAGAGAGAATGCTTCCTGAATGAACTCTGTAAGATCTTATTTGGGTATTGCGGCTCATCCTGCAGACTAAGCTAAAGAGCCTTTGATGACAAGAACAAACTCACCACAAGTGAGAAAGCTGGGTGTGACATTTGACATTTGCAGACTCAGACAGAACATAAAGCTTTGTGATTCAGCTTAGGTTTGTGCAGGGCCGTAATTTTATTTTTTTTAAAAAGTAAAGGATGTTAAGAGTTAGTGAGTGTCATAACTCAGCCAGGGTTCTTCCACTGGCTGGGGTTCAAACGCTTGTTTTGTGTGTTTGTTGTACATATGTGTTTATTTATTTGTATGTGTTACTATTCCTTTTGTTTATCATTTGCAGTATTCTTTATATTTTATTTATCTGTATCTAAACCTGTATTATGTTCCATGTGTTTTGTGGGTGGTCCCCCAAGAGGCAGGGCCACCTGCCAAATACCGCCAGAAATTGCCCTCCGCCATATAAATCTGGAGGGTTCCTGATGGTTCATTTTGAATGCATGTAGGAGTGGTGAATTCTTGTGCTTTGTGTAAATTTCAAAGTGTTTCATTATTGGCTGCATTTTTGACACTTCGCTCTGTATTTTGACTATTCTTGGGATGTTTTGGTTATATTGGATTACCTAATTGATTTCGGCAAATCCTATTGCCTTTGTGCTCCACGGAGCTTCTTTGTTATTGAAGAGCATTTTTTATGAACAATAAACCTAATTTTATAAAGATTCTATGAGGCCCTTTTTGGGTCTAGCCAGGTTTTAAAATGAGATTTCCCCCCTCTAGTGGACAATCTTTGAAGTGCTTTTATGAATTATGTTTATTTTATTTTATTTTTTTATTTACCTTTATTTAACCAGGCAAAACAGATTAAGAACATGTTTCTTATTTACAACCGTGGCCTGGAAAGGGCAAAGCCTTAAGAGGGAAAGGGGAATAAAACATATTAAGAAAGATACACATATACAATATAAACGAAAATACGAAAAAAAAAAAAAGTAATGATAAATAAAGAAAGAAATGAAGCAAGAAACAGTAGATAGATTACATATTTACAAAAAAAAATGTCATAAAAATATTATATAAACAATAAGAACATTGGAGCAACAATGAGTAGAGAAGCAGTGAATTGGAGCAGCTAGCCTAAGTAACAGCGACACACATCTTTATAATAAGCTGAAATCCGTGATTGGAAAACTGATTTAGGAATGAAATTATGTGCTTTGGGACTTCTAGCTTATAACAATTTTAAAAGGGAAACTGGCCACAAAACTATGATCCCCAAAATACATTAGCAAATGTAATGACAGGAAGAGGGGAACCGTAAACCTCTGGCTATATAATAAAGGGCAAATGAAGAACTTTATAAAAATAAAATATTTATTTTCATAACGCTCTTTAATCCCAAAATAGGCACACATGGGTATGCAATCCAACAGTGATCAAAATCCCAGTAACAGAATTTACTAATCAATGTCAAAAACAGAGCAGAGGTCTGACATGCAGAGAATCAAATAGACAATAATATCCTAAAAACACAAGAGGACTCGTCAAGAATGGACCAAATGAGCTACATCTGAAGTGTCTCCTCAGCTTTTAGAGGGCAGGGGTCGGTCCCACATGGAGACAGGTAGGTGGCCCCGCCTCTTAGGTAATCACCAACAAAGCACAAGGAACACAGGCGAATATGTGACAATAACGATACATAGAAACTAAACAGCATACTAATGAAACAATATAAAGTTAGACATATAAAAAGATCAAACTTCAAATTACGCACAGAAGTAAACTGAAAGTAAAGAAAACAATCAGACCAAAACTTATGGCTTATATTTAAATTGCCTTTTTGTCTTCTTTTTTGACTTTTCAACATTGTTCATTGTTTTCCATTGTTTTTTATAATGTTGTACTGTTCATTTATTATTTGTCTAATTATGTATTTGCTGTTCATTTTGTTCTATTTAGATATATATATATATATGTAGCATGTATGTGTATTTTTTTGGTTTTCTCAGGTCTCTTGTATTTTGTGGGTGGATCCCTTAGAGGCTGGGCCACCAGTCCATCACTGTTAAGGCAACGGCCCCCCGCCTTATAACTGGCTGGCTGGGAACTGAAGTCCCCTTGTGGTTCATTCTGAATGTGCTCTGCTGGATATTGGTGGGTCTCATAAGTATTCTGTTTTCTGGAATTTTATCGCTTTGGATTTTGATTTACTCTGCTTTGTGGCAACTCCTTTTTCATCTTTTTTTTACTCTGTTGAACTTTTGTTGTATTTTTCCTATTCTGTCAATAAATCCTCCTTTTATAAAGATTTCACAGGGACTTGCTCTATGCAATCCAGGGTTTCTTGGTTATCCTGTCTTTTTCAAATGTAGTGTGGGAAATTTCAGGGTTTGTTTTTCATCTTTTGTTTTTGAAGTGCATTTCAGCCAGGTGTAGGTCAAAGCCAGCCACTCAAATGAAAACTAGGCTACCTTTTGGTGTATCACCTCTGGGCAGACCGGTAGGATTCAGGCCTGCTTCCGGGGTAAGGTGAGTGCTAGGGTCGTCCTCAATAGGATCCGTGATCACTTGCTCACCTACCAGCAACTGGAACAGTCTAGTTTTATGCCTAAGAAATCTACCATCGACCACATCCTGGCACTGAGGGTTCTCATGGAGCGCAAACGCGAACATCACCAGAGATTCTTTCTAGCCTTTGTCAATTTTCACAAATTGTTCGACTCAGTTGATCGAGCTGCCCTGTGGGACATCCTGAGGGTTTGCGGAATCCTCTTGAGGTTGCTGGATATCATGGCCAGCCTGTACACTGTGAGTGCTGTGCAGAGTGGAGGCAGGACCTCTGTGTTTTTCCCAGTTGATTCTGGGGTTCATCAGGGGTGTGTTTTTGCTTCTACTCTGTTCAGTGCTTGTATGGTATTGCGTAAGGTCGTGGGGTCCAGCGGCTCTGGGACATATGTTGGTGAAGAAAGATTCACGGATCTTGACTTTGCTGATGATGCTGTGATCTTCAGTGAGTCAATGGAGGCTCTGATTGTGGCGCTCAAGAGACTGAGTGAGGAGTCTGAGTGTCTGGGCTTTTGAGTGTCCTGGATAAAAACCAAGATCCAGGCCTTTAATGACCTCTTGGGCACAACCATCAGCAGTGTGTCTGTTTGAGGAGAGAGTGTTGACCTTGTTGAGAGGTTTACTTACCTTGGCAGTGACATTCATGTCTCTGGTGACTCTTTCTATGAAGTCAGTAGATGGATTGGGAGACCATGGGGGGTCATGAGGTCGCTGGAAAGGGGTGTGTGGCGCTCCCGATATCTACGCAAAAGGACGAAGGTCAAAGTCTTTAGAGTCCTGGTGCTTCCTGTCTTGCTATATGGTTTGCGAGACATGGACATTATCCAGTGACCTGAGATGAAGACTGGACTCCTTTGGTACTGTGTCTCTCCGGAAAATCCTTGGGTACCGTTGGTTTGACTTTGTGTCGAATGAGCGGTTGCTCATGGAGTCCCGAATGAGGCACATTACCTGCAATTTGAGGGAGCGTCAGTTACTGCACTATGGCCATGTGGTGTGTTTCTCCGAGGGTGATCCAGCTCGTAAGATCCTCATTGTTGGGGACCTGAGTGGCTGGACCAGGCCAAGGGGGGTCGCCCATGTAACACCTGGCTGCAGCAGATAGAGAGTTCTGGAGGGTTGGACTGGACCGCGTGTCTGCCTGGGGGGTTGCCAACCGGGATCCTGAGTTGTTTTGTCGTGTAGTGGGTGTGGCAACGCATTGTACCAGTGTATGCTACCCAACTTGACTTGACTTGACATCACTTTGGCCACTTTGTGAAATAAATCTCATCACTTTGGTTTCTTGTTAAATACAAAATTAAATTAGTTAAAAGCAAATCAACTGAAATCTGCTGTGAACTAGGAGTCCCAAAGTACGTAAGTCCCAAAAACATTTCCAAAAATGACAAGTAGAGGAAATCCTGTCAAAAACCCCAAACAGACACAAAAATGGCCTTGTAAAATATTAATAAAATAGATTTATTCTTCACTAAAAATGTTTGCCATTATAGAACATAATGTAGGCCTACACACATACAACAAAGAATAATGCAAATAAGCAAAATAAATGGTAAGAGATACAAATAAATCAAAAATATATAACAAAGACAAAAACAACCATCTGAATCATGTAAAGAAATCACAAGAACAACAAAAAAGGGTTTGGGGTAGCCACCCTATATACTTGAAAGTTATCGAAGAAATGAAGCAAAATAGTCTTTTCAGACTGAACTCAACAGAGAACTGAATTGTAGTAGACAAAATGGTGGGTATATATAGTCAGAGGAGGAAGTGATGTCAATAGAGCCGGAACTGGAAATGAAGTTGTCAGGTGGGACTTCCTTCTGATGGTCTACAGAGGAGGCAGAGACAAAGTATTACCTGACAGTGACAACCGTAAACTGTCTCCTAATTGGGTGTATGTGACAACCGATATGACAAAATCAAGGCAACAAGGTGGGTGTGCCATTAGTGATCAGTTTCTAACAGAAAAAAAGTACATGAAAAGCAGTCACTGCGGCCCTCTGGGGACTTAGTTTGACACCCTTGCTCTGAACTATTGCAGAAACAATGTATTTGAACAAGAACGAACGAAAGAAAGAAAGAAAGAAAGAAAGAACGCCCTAACTAACACCCAGTGCTGATCTGTGATTCATCTCATGTCCTCCTTGGCATGTGGAAGGCTCCTATGGCCACTGTGTGTCTCCACTACTGCTTTCTCTTTGACTTCCATCGCAAGCTCTCCCTTCTGAAGGTCAAATCCCCCTCCTGCTCCAATTATGGCCAGAATTCAACTAAAGAACCTCCTTCACGTGGCTTTTGGATCAGTTAAGGTCAGTATCATTGCCGAGCAGACTTCCTGCTTGCCCCCTGACTTAAGTCATAATTTGGCCATAGCTGTAAAAACACGAAGGCTGCATTAAGAACAAACTGACAAGACAGAAATCTTTACTTTACTTAAAAAGCCATGGACTGTTTACCACCCACACTGCCAGCACCCACTGTCCATGATGGGTGCAAGCAGATCATTTGGGTCACCAGGGACAGCGTGCTGATCAGACCACGTCTGTGCGTCGAGATCAGGCTGACAGGGATAACTGCATTAGCTCTGAGCACAGGATGGATTATTTTCACAGGGCATGTCAACAAATGGCCTCTCGTGTCATTAAAGGAAGACAGACACAAAAGGAAGGTGGTCTAAATTCTGTCCTCTTGTTTAAGGCTTTTGTTGCTCACTACCTCATTTTCTTTCTAAATCCCTCAACCTGCCTTTATTGTATTTAAAAGCACCAGCAATTCTGGATAATCTGCATATTTTTTCATTAGTAGGCCATTGAAATCCCAAGTTATGGCTGGCTTCACAGGGGATTATCTGCAGTGTTTAATGTTTAATGTTTCAAATCGTGTCCAATTCACTTCTTATAATCTCGTCACAGTTATTTATTTTCTCCATTATGCCCAACCCCCCCCAGCACGATCCTGGAGAGATGAGTGCAGACTTAAAGTCTTTGCATGCAGCAATTTGATTATAATGAAATTAAGTTTAAAAAAAAAAAAACCTGTGTAAAGGAGCCATGGGGATGTTTACTTCAAGTGCATTGCTGTTTACTGTTTCAAATTCTAGAGTCTGAGAGCCAATGGACCTCACTGGTGAAGATTTGGGGATGGCAATCAAAAGTATGTGAGGTACGTCACAAAAACAGAGTGAGTGGGTTTCTTTAACAGTTGTTTATAAAAAGTTTTGCAGTATTTTGAGAAGAATTTTTACTAACCAGAAACAAGGTGGCTCAGTGGTTAGAACTGCAGTATCCTGGGTTCAAATCCCGTACTGGTTTGCCATCTGTGTGAAGTTTACACATTTTACTTGTGCCTGCTTGGGTTTTTTTGTCTCACATCTCCAAAGACTTAGGTTTTAGATGAATTACAGGCCTGGCGTTGGTCTCCCAGAGTTGTTTCCTGCCTCCTACCTAATGGAACCAGAAAAGACCTCTGAGACCCTGAATTGGATTACGAAGGTTTTGAACATTCTATTGAGTTATTTACTCTATATTCAAGAGTTCTAATTAAACAAAACATAAATAATATTATATAAAGCTAGGGGGTCTGCCCCCTGCTCACTTCGCTCGCCAACTCCCCTGGCCTGCGCTATGCGCCAGCCACTTCACTCATTGCGAAGAGGGGGGCTGAATGAACCCCAAGGAGACGCGGTCACTCCTCTGAAACCCCCTTTGAAATGGTGATACAATGGGAAACAAATAGAGTTTTTTCTTTTACCTCGTGTTTGCTCGATCAGATGCTGGCTTGCTGCTGCTGTCGTGCCGCATGACCTGCATGCCGTGCGGCGCTTCGAACATTTCAAAGCATGTACACCAGCTGTCCTTCTCTTTGTCTTTTATTTCCAGCCCCAGGTGTGGTTAAATCTCTTGGCACAAAGTCTTGTCTTGCAGGACGTGAGTTCTTGATATTTTTTAGTTTATAATTTAAAAATGGAATAAGAGTCTGAAAATCTAACAACATCACATTAAATTTTGATAAATTCTGAAATGAGTGATATTGAACATATATATGTAGGTTTTAAAATAAGCCTGATTTAAAGTGTGACAAAAAACGTAACATAAAAACATCTCATAAAATTGTTGCACAAAATCGTTGCACTTTTAGGCTTAGGATTTTATATATATAGAGTAGATATGTTTATATGGAAGAAACCTTTAACATTCTAGTGTATTATCACATGATAATTCTTACTATAGGGAGATTCTAATGGGCAGGGTCCCGAGTTATGATGTGTTACTCACGTAATAATGAAGTGATATAAATGAAATAAATGCATTGCATATCTTGATAGATGTTTAAACAATCCAATCACATGTAGGAAATAGTCGCCTTCTTCTTGCAAACACAGATAGACATGGCGGTCCAGTTTGGCAAAGGTATCCCCAAGCATTGTAGGGGTGTGACAGGACCAGGGTACCAGGTGGCCATAGTCCCTTTAAAATGACCCAATTGCCAAAAAATTATTCAAATTATGCCATTCTGTGAGCTGACGTGTGACAGGTTGCCTCATCTTGCTGGAAATAACCTTCACTGACCTCACGGTCATCCAGTTCTTTCACAAATAAGTCAAAATGAGCGCCATGCCTCACTCATTCATACATTTATCCAGGAATACTGTGATCTTTATTTGGTTTGGATTGCTTCATTACTAAGATAGTAATACATCTTAACTCAGGGCCCCATTCATTAGAAGTTAACGCAAGGAAGCCACCAACATGCCTGAGTGGAAGCAGTTCTGCAAGGAGGAATGGGCTAAAATTCCTCCAAGCCAAAGTGTGGGATCAACATTAGAAATGTTTAGCTAAAGTTATTACTGCACAAGGAGGTCACACCAGATACCTAAAGCAAAGATTCACATTCTTTTTCACACACAAATATGAAACATTAGATTGTTTGTTTTTTTCAATAAATAAATGAACAAGCATAATGTTCTTGGCCTTTTTTGTTTAATTATCCATCCAGCTATATCCTAACTACAGGGTGACGGGAGTCTGCTGGAACCAATCCCAGCCAACACAGGGCACAAGCCAGGAAACAAATCCCAGGCAGCGTGCCAGCCGACCACAGGGCACACATACCCACACACCAGGGATAATTTCAGATTGCTAATGTACCTAACCTGCATGTCTTTTGACTGTGGGAGGAACCCCACGCAGACATGGGGAGAACATGCAAACTCCATGCGGGGAGGACCCAGGAAGCGAACCCAGGTCTCCTAACTGCGAGTCAGTAGCGCTACCACTGTGCCACTGTGCCTCCTCTGTTTTGTTTAATTAGGTTCTCTTTATCTACATGTAGTTTTAGGACTTATGTAATAATCGGATCAAGTTTTAGGTCACATTTATGCAGAATCAGAGAAATTTCTGAGGGGTTCACCAGCATTCCAGCACCAGGGTGACACATTAGCAAGAAGGCCAAATAATTGACACCCCTCCATCATCCATTTTCTTAACCTGCTTATCCAGGACAGGGTCATAAGGCAGCTGGTACCAGTCCCAGAAAGCAACAGGTACAAGGCTGGCACAATCCCTGGACAACAGGTTGCCAGCCCACCACTGGTTGGACACACACACTCATAGACATACTAGGGCCAGTTTACCAAAGACCCAGTTATATAGCCTAGGTGCCCTACAAGGTCATGATATTTTTAATTTGACTGCATCACGTTTCAAACAAATGGTACAGGGTCACCCAGTCAGAAACTAACTGCCAACGTTATTGTTTAATGACAGCAAAAGGGACCCCAAAGATGAAAAATTGCAACCACAGCATAAAGTATGAAAGTAAAATATTCAACCCTGTTTGTCCTTTCCTGATTTTTTACAAAACATCTGCATCTTTCATTAAACAATTTTTCTTATTGCTCTTCTTAATTTGCCACACCATATTCTTATAGTAATGAGTCAGAGTCATTATGGCTGTATTTGCATGGGTTTCTGCTTTGCCATCTTTCTCCTACCCTGACGTGAACCTGAAGTTCTCAACTAAAGAGTGGGCAAGGGCTTCTTAAGTAGATGACCTTGCCAGCTGTCCACTGCCAGCTTCTTACTAAGTTAAAGACCGAGGGGTGATAAAAGGAGCCCCGTGACATCATTAAGCTCCCCTCTCCTACATCACAATGGCCTGCATGCTTTTAAACCCTCATATAATGTTCCAGCACTTCACCCTTCATTTTTTTGTAGGCTGTGTGGATTTCTTTTCTTCTGTGTTTCTCTATTTAATCCCCTGAGACTGATAGTCAGATGGATTGCCCTTTGAATGTGTTCAAGATTTTCTGTGTCACTTTTATTTTGTGGTAAATAGACCTGAACACAATGCTAAGAGCCTCGGGATCACTTCCTCTCATTTATACATTACAGCCTGACACTGTCTGAGAGTGGGTAAGCTCTGCTCGAAGAGACTATTTGAATTCTGCTTGTGAGTAAATTCTCTTAGGTTGAAGCAAAATTGCTTTGCCTCAGGTGTTTTTCCCATTACAGAGTCACAAGAAACTCAAGACTTTCACACACTAGAATTGGGAGTGAGGCAGGAAGCAACCCTGGAAAGGACGCCACTAACACAAATTCTCACTTTCGCTCAGTCGCTTCTTCTGAACCCATGCTGACTGTTCAGTAAAACTCCTGTTCCTGCCATGTATTGCTCAGTTGTTTTCTTTGTAGTTTCCTCTATTAATTTACCTGTAATACATGTTAAGCATACTGGCCTATAATTGCTTGGATCTGCCTGATCACCCTTTTTACATAAGAGGATCATATTTGCTATGAGTGAAAATTAAAAAGTAAAGGCAACTTACCCTTTAATACCTGAACATAACAGTTACATCAGTTCCTCACATTGTCTCCCTGCAGGTCGATGCACTTAATGTATGGTTTCCCTAACTTCTTCATTCCTTGGTAGAAGAACCTTTTCAGGTGCTCCGAAGTCCAGATATGCACTGCTTCCTTAACCTCATTAACAGAGGTGAACTTGTGACCATGTCGAGTCATTTCTAGTGGACTCAAGTTGTGATAATCACATGGTGCTAGATCAGGGCTCTAAGGCAGATGTGGAAGACTCTCAAACCACAGCTTCCTCTTGTTTTGCTGCTAACTTTAGGTTTTACTCTGTTTTACTAACCTGCTGGAATTGTATGAGGAAGCAACAAAAGGTTTGATCAAAGTATAGCCTATGATATTATTTACCTGGACTTTCAGAAAGCATTTGATAAGGCACCACATGAGAGGTTGGGCATCAAACTTAAAGAAGTGGGAGTTCAGGGTGATGTTTGTAGATGGGTGCAGAATTGGCTCGGACACAAGGAGCAGAGGGTGATGGTGTGAGGAACCTCATCAGAACTGGCCGATGTTAAGAGTGGTGATCCACAGGAGTCAGTGCTGGGGCTGCTGCTATCTCTATATATATAAAATCCAAAGTCTGGCTGTCTGTTTGTATGTCTGTCCATTTTTCACAAGAGAACTATTTAACGGATTTAGAACATTCCGGTTGATTTTGCAACCTCTTTCATTGCGCAAAGTATCATAGTTCGCTTGTGGTACCGATTTATTTGTGTGAATCTGAGAGAGACGTAGCAAGCTGAGAGGAGGGGACGGGGCCTTCCTCACTTATGTGCCAGTCTCAGAGCGTATTTTACATCCGCTTAGCTTCTTAATGGATTTAGGCCAGGTTTTTTTCTCTCATCACGCTAAGAATCATAGTTCACTTGCATGAGAAATATATTCTTGCTAATCCGAGACAGAGGCTGCAGGCCAAGGGAAGGGTAAAGTGTGGCGTCAGGAGTAGGGAGTCAGTCTAACTCTGCATTTTGGAGTGTACCTTGCCTCCGCTTAGCCAGCGATTCCTTTTTTGTTTATTGATTTGTAAAGTTTGTCCTGTTTCACTACTACGCGAGTGGAATATACATAAATGATTTGGTTAGGAATACAAGTAACAAGCTTGTTAACTTTGCAGATGATACCAAGATAAGGGGGATTGGTAGATAATCTAGAATCTGAATTGTTGAATTGGACAGCATACAAACTTTGGACAGATTTGTGGCAGATGAAATTTAATGTCAGTAAATGTAAAGTATTACAAGTAGGAATTAAACATGTTTGAAATGTCTGAAAATTGAAAGTACCCCTTATGAAAAGAACCTTAGAGTCATAGTGGACTCTTCACTGTCTACATCCAAATATTATTGGAAGAGATCAAGAAGGCTAATAGGAGTGTTAGTTTATATGTATCATGAGGTGTGGAGCACAAGAACAAGGGGGTTCTGCTCAAGATTTATAATACACTGGTGAGGCCTCACGTGGAGTACTGCATGCGCTTTTGGTGTCCAGGCTACAAAAAGGACACAGCAGCACTAGAAAAGGTCCAGAGAAGAGCGGATGAATTATGAAGAAAGATTAAAAGAGCTGAGCCTTTTCAGTTTTAAGAAAAAGGAAATGGAACACAGGGACATTGGTTAGAAATTTGTTAAGGCCAGATTTCACACAAACACCAGAAAGTTTATCTTTCACAGAAAACCATAGAATACCATATAGTGTGG